>NW_026265209.1:24582-26744 GCF_000817695.3 Arachis duranensis | reverse complement strand
AAGAAATTAAAAATTTTAGAAAAATAAAATTTTTTATTTTTGAATTTTTAAATTATATTATTAAATATTTTTATTTAAATATTAAAAATAAAATAAAGTCTAGCAATATCTAGTAAACAACAAATCTATAAATTTATTATTTTTTTATTTTTAAACTAAAAAAATATTTTCTCTAATTGTAAAAAATTAAAAAATTCCAAAAATATCCAAAAAAGAAAACAATTTAAAATTAGAAATTTTTTAAATTAATTTATTTTTAATTTGTGGAAAAGTGCAGCAAAAAAAGTCAACTGTCTGTGTGTAATATTATCCAGTGAATAAAAAATTAAAAATATTTTTAAAAAATAAAAAATGTTAAAAAACTAAATTTTTTATTTTTGAATTTTAAAATTATATTATTAAACAGTTTTTAATAAACACAAATCTGTAAATTCATTATTTTTTATTTTTAAACTTGATGACAAGTCATCTTAGCCTAGTTTTACTAGTCTTTTTTCTTTGTTTTTAATTAGTTTTATGCACTTTCTTAAGCCATAAGTAAGCCAATTGGGTTGAAATTCATGTTATCTATGACTCAATCAATCATGTATAAAATGATGCATTTTCATAAGATTTTGTGCTATAATTGCATATATTATTGAAGAAAAACAATCTCATGATTTGAAGCATAGCTTTGATGTTTTTGATTGATTGATGATAGGTGAAACAAAGCTTGGAAGGAGGGTGCAAGAAGCTCAAAAAGAAGCCCCTGGGAGGCAACGTTGGAGCCAACGTTTGACCTCAAACGTTGAGGCAAACATTGGCTGAAGAAAGAGCCCCTGGATGCCAACGTTGGAGCCAACGTTTGACCTCAAACGTTGAGGCAAACGTTGGCGCCACAAGGAGGAAAATTGGTGCCCCTGGAAAGATGTAGTTTGCGCCAACGTTTGACCTCAAACTTTGAGGCAAACGTTGGCACCTAAGAGGAGGCAGAGTGAGCTTTTGGCAATGACGTTTGAGCCAACGTTTGACCTCAAACGTTGGGTTAAACGTTGGCGACATTTTGGCAAATAAGAGCATGGAAGAGCACCCCTGATTGACGAGATAATTGAGCCACGTTTGCGCCAACGTTTGACCTCAAACGTTGGGCCAAACGTTGGCCAAAAAGAATGCATGGGGGATCCACGTTTGAGCTCACGTTTGACCTCAAACGTTGAGCCAAACGTGGATGACAGCAACTTTGGCCTCTGCTTCATCGTTCACTCAGCAACGTTTGAGTCAACGTTTAACCTCAAACGTTGGCTCAAACGTGAGACTTGCATGGCCGGTTCACAAGTGGATTTCTTCCCAGCACCTAGAGTAATCAACAGAGGCCACTAGCAACCCAATTCCATCAAGGCCAAGGCCCAATTCAAGGCTTGAAGATCATTAGAAGAAAGTGTATAAATAGCTTGGAATTTAAAGTTTTAAAGGGATTTTTGATTTTGTGATTTTTGCTAAGGAACTTTTGGAGAGAGCACTTAACATTTGAGAGAGTTTCTGGGAAGATAATTGAATTCTCTTCCTCTGGGTTTTCTTGTTTTCTTTTCTGCAAATCTTCACTTGAGTCTTGGGTGTTGAGAATTGAGGAAATTCTGTCTCAATCTCACATTGGGATCTCTCTCTGTTTTGAGCTACTGCACATTTGAGAAATTGATATTTGAATTCCTTTATTTCACTGCTTGATCTTAATTTCTCTTGCAATTGTTTTCTGAATTGGGATCTAGGAAGGCATTGAGATCTAGACTTAGTTATCTAGTCTCTTGGGTCCTGAGATCTATTGGTTTCCATTTTAATTTCCTTGTTTGATTCCTGCAGATCCAATCCCCATTCCCCTTTTAATTTTCAAGTCATTTACATTTCTTGCAATTTAAGTTTCTGCAATTTACATTACTTGCACTTTAAGATTCAGCTCTTTTACTTTCAGTTCTCTTTACTTTCTGCAAATCACCCATTCCCCTTTACATTTTCTGCAATTTAAATTCCTGTCAACACAATTTCACACAATCAACACTTATTTGCTTGACTAATTCAACCACTAAACTAAAATTGCTCAATCCTTCAATCCCTGTGGGATCGACCTCACTCATGTGAGTTATTATTACTTGATGCGACCCGGTACACTTGCCGGTGAGTTTTGTGTC
>NW_026265209.1:17815-21424 GCF_000817695.3 Arachis duranensis | reverse complement strand
TGAGATTGAAACAGAATTTCTTCAATTCTTCAACCCAAGATCCAAGACAAGTGTAATTGAAATTGAAAGCAATTAAACTAAGAAATTCAAGATCACTCAAGCTCCCAAACTGAAAAGAAAGCTTTCTAAAAACTAAAAAGGGAAGCTCCCAAACCGAAAAGAAAGCTTTCTAAAAACTAAAAAAAAGAAGCTCTCTGAATAACTTGAATTCTCGCCTATTTATACACTTTCTTCAAATGATCTTCAATCCTTGAGTTGGGCCTTTGCTCTTGGTGGAATTGGGTTGAAAGAGGCCTTGGTTGATTGCTCTTGGAGTTTGGAGAGGAACCCAAGTGAACCAATTGAACCGGATTTGAGTTTTGCAAAGTTGGATTAAAAGTTTGAGTCAAAGTTAGGGGTCTAACTTTGAGGCTAACTTTTCATATCAGCAAACCCATTTTACTGATGCCAACGTTGGCCTCCAAGTTAGGGGTCTAACTTGAGCGCCAACGTTGGCCCTTCCTCATGCACAAATGGCGCCAACGTTAGCCTCCAAGTTAGGGGGCTAACGTTGGCGCAAACGTTGGCACACCCTGGGGGCAAATCTTCATGCCAACGTTAGCCTCCAAGTTAGGGGGCTAACGTTGGCGCAAACGTGGTGCACCCTGGGAAGAAATTTTCATGCCAACGTTAGCCTCCAAGTTAGGGGGCTAACGTTGGCACAAACGTTGGCAGCCCTGGGAGTGTTTCTCAACTTCCCACGTTAGCCTCCAAGTTAGGGGGCTAACTTTGAGGCTAACTTTTCACCCAAAAGTTTGTGCTAACGTTTGAGGGCTAACTTCAAGTCCAACTTTATGTTTCCTGGTTCAATTTCACTTGTTTTATTGTTCTCTTTTGCTTCTAGCTATTCCTTCTTACTTCAACCCTTTTCCAAGCTTTCTTCACCTATCATAAATCAACCAAACACATCAAAGCTATGCTCAAAATCATGAGATGTTCATTCTATCCTAATATGCACCAATTATGGCATCAAACCTCATGAATTTGCATTAATTTATCTATGGTTGATTCAATCAAAGGAAGCATGAAAATCTACCTAAATTAGCTTGCTTAAGCCTCAAGAAAGTGCATAATTCAATTAAAAACAAAAGAAAGAGACTAGTGAAACTAGGCTAAGATGACTTGTCATCATTGTGGTTTTAGATTCAGATACGGATGAAAGTGATTACTGCTAGGGCTATCATAGACGTAGAGCAAGGAGAATTAACTCTTAGGATGCATGAGGAAAGCATTATCCTGAAAGTGTTTCCAGAACCACAAATTAGTGAAGAGGGAAGCAAGGTAGTCAGTGACTGTTTGCCAAAGCAAGCAACCAACAACACAGGGGAGCAGAAGAATGAGCATGTGCAAAGAGGAGAAGGAATTCAAAAAGGAATCAGGATGATAAACAACAAGGAAGGTACCATAACCAAGGCTGCTGTCAAGGAAGAAAGGTTGACAAGAAAAAGGAAGAAAAACAAGAAAAAGGTTCATAAAGGGTGGAGGAATAAAAAAGTCCCAACTGAAGGATTCTCCAAAGATGACAAGGTACAATTAGTATACCAACAGCAAGAAGCACAAGATTACTACACAGTGAACAAGGTGCTTTCTCTTTAGCATATTGAAATTGAGCATAATGGCACACAGAGAAGACTTACAATCAGAGGGGACAAGCTGAGGCACTACAATTATCAACCACCATAAAAGAAGGGTTCAATGTCAAGCTAGTGACATTAAACGAGCGCTCCATGGGAGGCAACCCATGATTTAATTTTCCTGTCTTTAATATTTCAATAAACATAATAATTGTTGCATCAATATGATTTCAAATTCTTGAGGACAAACTTGACAATTATTCATGACATTGGAGGGTATATGATTGAATTCTAAGTTTGGTGTACCCACGGGTTACACTAAATAATTTACAAGAACAAGTCATGAAAGACAATGGTCCTTAAAGTTTTGAATGTCATGGAGGTTTAACAATAATTATAATTGTTAGAAGGCAATCTAATAAAGCATTCCTTATGAAAGATTTAACCAAAAAAAAAGTGGGAGTTCTAAAAGAACAATGGTTTAAAGAAGTAATATATTGAACCATGGAACCAAACACTAAGTTTGGTGTCACCCGTGGCAATGAATGAAGAAATCACGGTTGATCTAGCATAAGGAATGATAGTTTACATTTATTTTCTTTTCTCTTTCTCTTGCCTTATTTAAATATAGTTATTCTTGCTGTCTTGTAGTGATGGTTAGGTGGTCAAGAGAATATTCAATGAAAGGGACAAGACAAGGAAGGACATAACATGAGGACAAGAATGCATCACATGCTTCAAGAGGTGGTTCTGCACATCCTGGGGAAGAGTACGTTGAAAGTGCTTGAGGAGGCAAGCTTTGTCCTCATTCAACTTTGCATGCACACCTTTGATTTACAAGATATCCACCTGCATCCTAGCCCTTCATTGTTTAAATAAATGATTACAAAACACCACCTAGCCATGCACATAACCGAAGGAGTGTACACTCCTTGCATCCTAACTATCCAACCTCCATTCCCTTCATCATTACTCATCATACTTTCTCAACTTCACAAATCTCTTCCTCCAAAAACATACCGAAACCTTAACCCCCTTCCACATACAACCATAACCTCAAAAAAACTAAGTATGGCCTCTTCTTCAAGAACCAAACGGAGGAAAGGAAAAGAACCAATGAACGAAGAAAGTGTTCCTCGATTTGATCAATGGAGATTCAGAACGTGGTACCATCAAACACAATGGGGATGGATGAGAGATAAAAAGATATATCCAGAAGTTCCACTTCTCTTGGAGGATGAAGATTGCCAAGAAATGAACGCCAAGATTAGAAAGAGGAGGTGGGAAGAGCTCATCTCACCAATCACTAGGATCAATGCAAACATTATATGGGAATTCTACACTAATACCCCAAGGATAGAAATGAATCAAGCTCCAACTTACAAGAGTTATGTACGGGGAACTGAAGTAGATTTTAGCCCAAGCACTATCATGAAAGTGTTGAAACTAAGGGCAACCCATTTTGATGAGCCAGGATACCATCAAAGGCTAAATGAAGAGCAAGACTATGATGAGATTGCTAGTGAAATTTGTGTGGTAAACACAGAGTGAGTAGGAACCACTAAAAACTAGTACAAGTACTTGAGAAGAGGAGACCTCACCCCTGAAGCAAAAGGGTGGTATGAGCTATTGAAGAGATCAATCTTGGGCACGGTGAACACTTCTGAGGTCAATAAAAAGAGAGCTATCATGTTGTATTGTATAATGATGGGAGGAGAAGTGAAGGTTCATGAAATCATTGCAAAAGACATTCAGAGGATTGCAGAGAAGAATTCGGCTGAAGGTTGGCTATACTATCCAAGTACCATTATGCGTTTGTGCATGAAAGCCAAAGTGCCAATGGAAGATGAAAACCCAACATGGTTGATCCCGGGCATGCCTATAACCATCGAAAGAATGATGATGGTTACTGAAGCACAGCAGAGCCGAAGGCCACAAAGAAGAAGGCAAAGAGATGAACCAATGGAGGAAGAAGAGTCACAAGAAGAGGAAGAGG
>NW_026265209.1:14460-16661 GCF_000817695.3 Arachis duranensis | reverse complement strand
ACACATGACACTGAATTAAAGCTTATAAAGAATTTTTTAGTAAACAAGGACAAAAGAATAATGAGAGGTCATAGCAATGTGTTGCTTGATGCTTAGAGGGAAACTTCTAGGCCTATAAGTCAATAAGAAGTGAGTAGTCACATGTCTGCATAAAACCCCATGAGCTACCAATAATCCTTTACTAACATTAACCTCCTCTTCTTCTTTCACTCTTTCATCTCAATAATTCTCTTCTTGCTTGGGGACAAGCAAGTTTTAAGTTTGGTGTTGTGATGACAAGTCATCTTAGCCTAGTTTTACTAGTCTTTTTTCTTTGTTTTTAATTAGTTTTATGCACTTTCTTAAGCCATAAGTAAGCCAATTGGGTTGAAATTCATGTTATCTATGACTCAATCAATCATGTATAAAATGATGCTTTTTCATGAGATATTGTGTTATAATTGTCATATATTTTGGAAGAGAAATATTCTCATGATTTGAAGCATAGCTTTGATGTTTTTGATTGATTGATGATAGGTGAAACAAAGCTTGGAAGGAGGGTGCAAGAAGCTCAAAAAGAAGCCCCTGGGAGGCAATGTTGGAGCCAACGTTTGACCTCAAACGTTGGCTGAAGAAAGAGCCCCTGGATGCCAACGTTGGAGCCAACGTTTGACCTCAAACGTTGAGGCAAACGTTGGCCGAAGAAGAAGCTCCTGGAGGCAACGTTGGAGCCAACGTTTGACCTCAAACGTTGAGGCAAACGTTGGCGCCACAAGGAGAAAAATTGACGCCCCTGGAAGATGAAGTTTGCGCCAACGTTTGACCTCAAACGTTGAGGCAAACGTTGGCACCTAAGAGGAGGCAGAGTGAGCTTTTGGCAATGACGTTTGAGCCAACGTTTGACCTCAAATGTTGGGTTAAACGTTGGCAACATTTTGGCAAATAAGAGCATGGAAGAGCACCCCTGATTGACGAGATAATTGAGCCACGTTTGCGCCAACGTTTGACCTCAAACGTTGGGCCAAACGTTGGCCAAAAAGAATGCATGGGGGATCCACGTTTGAGCTCACGTTTGACCTCAAACGTTGAGCCAAACGTGGATGACATCAACTTTGGCCTCTGCTTCATCATTCACTCAGCAACGTTTGAGTCAACGTTTGGCCTCAAACGTTGGCTCAAACGTGAGACTTGCATGGCCGGTTCACAAGTGGATTTCTTCCCAGCACCTAGAGCAATCAACAGAGGCCACTAGCAACCCAATTCCATCAAGGCCAAGGCCCAATTCAAGGCTTGAAGATCATTAGAAGAAAGTGTATAAATAGCTTAGAATTTAAAGTTTTAAAGGGCTTTTTGATTTTGTGATTTTTGCTAAGGAACTTTTGGAGAGAGCACTTGACATTTGAGAGAGTTTCTGGGAAGAGAATTGAATTCTCTTCCTCTGGGTTTTCTTGTTTTCTTTTCTGCAAATCTTCACTTGAGTCTTGGGTGTTGAGAATTGAGGAAATTCTGTCTCAATCTCACATTGGGATCTCTCTCTGTTTTGAGCTACTGCACATTTGAGAAATTGATATTTGAATTCCTTTATTTCACTGCTTGATCTTAATTTCTCTTGCAATTGTTTTTTGAATTGGGATCTAGGAAGGCATTGAGATCTAGACTTAGTTATCTAGTCTCTTGGGTCCTGAGATCTATTGGTTTCCATTTTAATTTCCTTGTTTGATTCCTGCAGATCCAATCCCCATTCCCCTTTTAATTTTCAAGTCATTTATATTTCTTGCATTTTAAGTTTCTGCAACTTACATTACTTGCACTTTAAGATTCAGCTCTTTTACTTTCAGTTCTCTTTAATTTCTGCAAATCACCCATTCCCCTTTACATTTTCTACAATTTAAATTCCTGTCAACACAATTTCACACAATCAACACTTATTTGCTTGACTAATTCAACCACTAAACTAAAGTTGCTCAATCCTTCAATCCCTGTGGGATCGACCTCACTCCCGTGAGTTTTATTACTTGATGCGACCCGGTACACTTGCCGGTGAGTTTTGTGTCGAATCGTTTTTCGCTCATCAAAACTAAAAAATATTTTTTTAATTGTAAAAAATTAAAAAATCCAAAAATATATTAAAAATAAAAAAATTAAAATTTTAAAATTAATTTATTCTTAAATTGTGAACAAGTGCAGCAAAAAAAGTCAACTGTCTGGGTGTAGCATTATCC
>NW_026265209.1:3420-6799 GCF_000817695.3 Arachis duranensis | reverse complement strand
AAAAGTACAGCAAAAAAAGTCAACTGTCTGTGTGTAACATTATCCAGTGAATAAAAAATAAAAATTATTTTTAAAAAATAAAAAATGTTAAAAAACTAAATTTTTTATTTTTGAATTTTAAAATTATATTATTAAACAGTTTTTAATAAACACAAATCTGTAAATTGATTAATTTTTTATTTTTAAACTAAAAAATATTTTTTAATTGTAAAAAATCAAAAAAATCCAAAAATATACAAAAAATAAAAAAATTAAAATTTTAAATTTTTTTAAATTAATTTATTCTTAATTTGTGAACAAGTGCAACAAAAAAATGTCAACTGTTTGTGTGTAGCATTATCGGTGAATAAAAAAATAAAAAAATTAAAAATTTTTTTTTTTATTTTTGAATTTTTAAATTATAATATTAAATGTTTTTTTAATAAACAACAGATCTGTAAATTTAGTTTTTTTATTTTTAAACTAAAAAATATTTTTTTCTAATTGTAAAAAATTAAGAAATTCCAAAAATATTCAAAAAATAAAAAAATTTAAACTTTTTGAATTGATTTATTCTTAATTTCTGAACAAGTGCAGTAAAAAAAAGTCAACTGTTTGGGTGTAGCATGATGCATTCGCATATTTGCTATTTTGACTAGTTAGTTTAGTTTGTTTTAGCTTAGTTTCATTCACTTTCTTTGAAATAAATGAGCAATTTTGTGAGTTTTTCCTCCATGTATTCATGAACCAAGAACTAAGGGAAATTTGACATAATCCATGCAAATGATTCAAGAAGTTTATATGCAAATTGAGGTGAATGATTTCTTTGAAATTTAATGCATGAGATGGCAAAACTTTGAGAAAAGCTCTTTGGTTTATGATAGGTGATGAAGCAAGAAGACAATGATGCAAGGAAATCTTGAAGCAAGAAGGAGATGCACGTTGCCAACTTGATCCTCAAGTTGGCAACGCCCAAATTGGTGCTGCCATGAGGATTAGCACGTTGGCAACTTGGAAACCAAGTTGGCA
Organism: Arachis duranensis; assembly: GCF_000817695.3. Lineage (NCBI taxonomy): Eukaryota > Viridiplantae > Streptophyta > Magnoliopsida > Fabales > Fabaceae > Arachis > Arachis duranensis. The sequence continues at coordinate 5,791 of NW_026265209.1, read as the reverse complement.
ACGTGCTAGTGCATGATCAGCAGAATTGGCAGCCTGACCTTCCCCTCTTCAAGGATGAATATCTTGAACCACAAGGATCCAATTGGCATGATTCCAATTGCGTTGAGAAGCTGACATCAAGAGCTTTCCAACGATATACAATAGTCCATAATGTGGCAAGGAATGGAAGCTCAAATCAGAGGGAAACTTAAGCCCCAAAAGCAAGGAAATGGAGCATTGCAAGTTGCCAACTTGAGGACCAAGTTGGCAACGCCAGGAAGCCACCAGGGGAGATGCATTGCAAGTTGCCAACGCCAAGACCAAGTTGGCAACGCCAGGAAGCCACCAGGGGAGATGCATTGCACGTTGCCAATGCCAAGACCAAGTTGGCAACGCCAGGAAGCTACCAGGGGAGATGTTGGCACGTCGTTGCTGGCGTGTTTGCCAACAACGTGGACAACAACGCCCAAGCCAAGAAGAAAAGGGGTCTCAGCATTGTTGCTGGCGTGTTTGCCAACAACGTGGGCAACAACGCCCAAGCAGAGAAGAGAGGAGAGCCTGGCGTTGTTGCTGGCGTGTTTGCCAACAACTTGGGCAACAACGCCCAGGCAGCTTGATGATGCTCTCTTCAAGAACGTGTATCTTGAGCTAGAAAATTCCAAATGAGGTGAAATCAGCGGCATTGGAAAGTAGACATCAAGAGCTTTCCAACCATATATCATAGTATGAAATTGGAGTTCATTTGAAGGTTCAAAAGTTGGCTTCATTTAGAGCCTCAGACATTGAGAGCGTGGTCACTGGCGTGTTCACCAAGTTGCCAAGCTCAACCAAGTTGCCAACGCCCAAAATGAAGAAAAGAGCAGCATCCAGCACGTTGCCAACGCCCAGGAGCTTCCAGTGGGCGTTGTCACTGGCGTTGTTGCCAGTAACATGGGCAACAACGCCCAGCCCAGGCAGCCTGACCTCCCTCTCTTCAATAACTTATATCTTGAGCTAGAGAACTCTGAATGAGATGCTTCCAATTGCATTGGAAAATAGACATCAAGAGCTTTCCATCCATATATCATATCATGGGATTGGAATTCATTTGAAGATTCAAGAGCCAGCTACATTTAGAGCCTCAGAAACACTGGGCGTTATCATGGGCGTGTTCACCAAAAACGCCAGACAGCCTGACCATACCCTCTTCAAAGGAGCATAACTTGAGCTATAAAGATCCAATTGAGGTGCTTCCAGTTGCGTTGGAAAGCTGACATTCAGAGCTTTCCAACCATGTATAATAGTCTATAGTGAAGCACAAAATTAAAGCTCAAACCAGAGGCAACTTTGGGCATCAAAACTGAGTCAAAGCCCAAGCCTGGTGCCCAGGAAATTAAATAGCACGTTGCCAACGTGCTATGAACTGGCATATTTGCAAGTAACGCCCAATTGGGCCAAGATTGATGAGGACTTGCTCTTGCTCTCTACACTCTCTTCAAATGGGGAATACTTCCTCCATTGGACCAAGAATTCAACAAATGAAAAGCCCACATTGCTAATCCAATTGAAGACCTCCAAATGAGTTTTAGGAGTAGTATAAATATAGTAGAGTTTTGTACTTGAGAGGGGGGCTTGGGAGCTTCAGAACTTACACTTAGATTTTTATTTTTTTACACTTTTTAGTTTTTTTTTTATTTTTTTAGGAACTTTTAGGTAGTTTTTGTAAAAGTTACTTTCGGAAGCAATTTGGAATTTCAGTTTCTAAGAACTTCTTCTTCTTCATCCTTCATTTTCTTTACTACTCACTTTTTAATATCTACTTTTATACTTGTTGTTGAATTTAGAGCTATGATTCACTAAACCCCACTTTCATTAGGGGGAGGAGCTCTGTTTATTTGAATGGGTTGACAACAATTCTTCTCTTTCTCAATTCAAGTGGTTCATCCAAGAGGAAACTCTTGTTCTTCACAGATTCAATTACATTCGAGAGAAGGATTGAATCTATATGAATTGTATGGTGAACTTGAGAAAGAATCCATAGAATTCAGTTTAGAGTTCTCCTTTCACAATTTCTTTGATTAATACACTTTGGGTTGGTATGTGAGATGTAACCTCCCTTAGTTGAGATCCTGGAAGTTGTGTGGCTTTGGATTAGAAATTTGAACCTCACCTCTTCTCATGACCAATTAGATCACGAGAGTGGCAATTGATTGTGTTGAGAGAAATTGGATTGCCAAGAGATTGGGATCCAATTATTCACAATCTGCCATGGATCTATACCCATGATTGAGAAGGAGATGAGCAAAGTCAATTCATGACAATTTACATCTCTGATCCCTAATGATCTCTCCATCATTAATTCTCATCTCTTTTGTTCTTTAGTTATTTTGAATACCCACTACCCAATTCCCTT
>NW_026265209.1:0-358 GCF_000817695.3 Arachis duranensis | reverse complement strand
GTCTTTGGCTAATTGTCCTATTTGCTTCTCAATTCTCCCGAGTAAGTCATCATAATGTTTGTTCATCATTGCTTGCTGTTTCATCATTCCTTCTACTACGATCTCTAGAGTGGTGATCCTTTGAGAGTCTTGTGAGATTGGTTGGTTGTGGTGTGTTAGGGGTTGGAAGGATGGGTAATGTGGTGGTATGTTGTGATTGAAGTCCCTTTGTTCGTGATATTGAGATTCCCTCATTCTTATATAAGAATGTGGCTTCCATGGTGGAAATTGTGCCTTTACTGTAGTAGAATGGAGAAAGTCAATTTGTCTAGCTATTGACCCCAATTGTTGCTGAGTTTGCTGATGTAGCTGTTTGCTT
>NW_026265208.1:25984-26752 GCF_000817695.3 Arachis duranensis | reverse complement strand
GATGGTTCAAGAGTTCTATGCCAATGCATGGATCACCAAGAACCATGAGCAAAGTGTGAACCCGAATCCAAAGAATTATCTTACTATGGTTCGGGGGAAATACTTGGATTTTAGTCCGGAAAATGTGAGGGTGGCGTTCAACTTGCCTATGATGCAAGGAGATGAACATCCTTACACTAGAAGGGTCAACTTTGATCAAAGGTTGGACCAAGTCCTTACAGTCATATGTGAAGAGGGCACCCAATGGAAGAGAGATTCAGGAGGAAAGCCGGTTCAATTGAGAAGGCATGACCTCAAACCTGTGGCTAGAGGATGGTTGGAGTTCATCCAACGCTCAATCATTCCCAATAGCAACCGGTCCAAAGTTACCATAGACCAGGCTATCATGATCCATAGCATCATGATTGGAGAAGAAATAGAAGTTCATGAGGTTATAGCCCAAGAACTCTATAAGGTGGCGGACAAGTCCTCTACCTTAGCAAGGTTAGCCTTCCCTCATCTCATTTGTCACCTCTGTTATTCAGTTGGAGTTGACATAGAGGGAGACATCCCCATTAATGAGGACAAGCCCATCACTAAGAAGAGGATGGAGCACACAAGAGACCCTACTCATCATGAAATCCCTGAGATTCCTCAAGGGATGCACTTTCCTCCACAAAACTATTGGGAGCAACTAAACACCTCCCTAGGAGAATTGAGTTCCAACATGGGACAACTAAGGGTGGAGCATCAAGAACACTCCATCATCCTCCATGAAATTAGAGAAGA
>NW_026265208.1:16365-22449 GCF_000817695.3 Arachis duranensis | reverse complement strand
GCCCAGTGAAGAAGGATAGACTGGCGTTTAAACGCCAGCCAGGGTACCTGGTTGGGCGTTTAATGCCCAAAAGGGTATAGTTTTGGGCGTTAAACGCCAGAATGTGCACCATTCTGGGCGTTTAACGCCAGGATGGCACAAGTGGGAAGATTCTGTTTTTCAATGCAATTTTTTTCAGGTTTTCAAAGTTTTTCAAAATCAAATCTTTTTCAAATCATATCTTTTCAATCATATGTTTTCAAAATCAATTTCTTTCCTTTTTCAAAGATACTTACTCTCAATTAATGATTTGATTCAACATTTCAAGTATGTTGCCTTTTCTGTTGAGAAAGGTTTAATGTTTGAATCATATCTTTTCTTGTTAGTCAAGTTTTTAATTTTCAAAATCAAATCTTTTCTAAATGTTTTTCAAATCATATCTTCTCAATCACATCTTTTTTTAAAACCAATCATATCTTCTTAACCACATCTTTTTCAAAATAATTTTCAATCAAATCTTCTTGATTTCTAATTTCAAAATCTTTTTCAAAAATCACTTGATTTCTTTTCCACTTTCATTTTCGAAAATCAAGTAGTGTTTTCAAAAATGTTTTCAAAATGTTTTACTTAATTTTCGAAAATTACTTCCCTCCTTCTCACATCCTTCTTGTTACGGATCCGACCCACGGATCCTACGCCCGGAATGGTCCTCAAAACCGGTTACCCGGGTCCGACCCGCTTTGCCCTTCTAGAAGGCCCGGAACCGGCCCTCTAGAGCTCCTAACCAACTTTTGAATTCAAACGTCTCCCTTATCTTAGTCAAACAAGATAAGATAAGATAACGAACATCACCTATAAATAGAGGACCCAGGTCCCTCCAGGTATTCATTCATTCCTCACACCTTATACCTCTTAGATCCATTCTGACTTGAGCGTCGGAGTGTCTTTGCAGGCACCTCCCCCATTGCTCCAGTCAAGTGATCTGGCATCTGCCTCAACCCTCAAGTTCTCGATCCATCTCTCAACCCGTACCAGATACATCTTGTACATTGGCGCCGTCTGTGGGGACTTTGCAGCGTTGTGGCGGCATGGCGGATAACCCCGAAGAGCAATCATCAAACTCAGATTTCTTGCGTGTAACTGAGAGCAAAAAGGAATAATGTTTCCTTAACTTGCATCACCTTTGCAGTGATAACACACCTTCGCCCTACTCCAACGGCAAAATCCCAAAGGAATAATGTTTCCTTAACTTGCATCACCTTTGCAGTGATAACACACCTTCGCCCTACTCCAACGGCAAAATCCCAAAGGAATAATGTTTCCTTAACTTGCATCACCTTTGCAGTGATAACACACCTTCGCCCTACTCCAATGGCGAAATTCCAAAGGAACAATGTTTCTTCGACTTGCAATCACCTTCTTAGTGATAACACTCTTTATGCACCCTCGCCCTACTCCAACGGTGAAATTCCAAATCCTCCGAGCCCAAAGTCTCGCCTCCCTTTAGTGGGACACCTCCACCTCTTGGACCCTCTCATTCACCACTCCCTCATCCGTCTCTCCAAGCGCCATGGCCCCATCTTCTCCCTCTATTTTGCCTCCATGCCCACCGTGGTTGCTTCTTCTTTTGAACTCTTCAAGCTATTCCTCCAAACCCACGAGGTCACCTCCTTCAACACCAGGTTCCAAACCTCTGCCATCCACCGCCTCACCTATGACAACTCTGTCGCCATGATCCCCCTTCGGACCTTACTGAAAATTCATAAGGAAGCTCATCAAGAACGACCTCCTTAAACGCTACCACCGTGGCCAAGCTCAAACCTCTCAGGAGCCAAGAGATCAAGAAAGTTCTCAAGGTTCATGCACAGATGCGGGGGACAGCCAAATCGTGGCGGCATGACAGAGAACCTCGAAGAGCAATCCGCGTTAAACGCCAGAATGTGCACCATTCTGGGCGTTTAACGCCAGGATGGCACAAGGGGGAAGATTTTGTTTTTCAATGCAATTTTTTTCAGGTTTTCAAAGTTTTTCAAAATCAAATCTTTTTCAAATCATATCTTTTCAATCATATGTTTTCAAAATCAATTTCTTTCCTTTTTCAAAGATACTTACTCTCAATTAATGATTTGATTCAACATTTCAAGTATGTTGCCTTTTCTGTTGAGAAAGGTTTAATGTTTGAATCATATCTTTTCTTGTTAGTCAAGTTTTTAATTTTCAAAATCAAATCTTTTCTAAATGTTTTTCAAATCATATCTTCTCAATCACATCTTTTTTTAAAACCAATCATATCTTCTTAACCACATCTTTTTCAAAATAATTTTCAATCAAATCTTCTTGATTTCTAATTTCAAAATCTTTTTCAAAAATCACTTGATTTCTTTTCCACTTTCATTTTCGAAAATCAAGTAGTGTTTTCAAAAATGTTTTCAAAATGTTTTACTTAATTTTCGAAAATTACTTCCCTCCTTCTCACATCCTTCTTGTTACGGATCCGACCCACGGATCCTACGCCCGGAATGGTCCTCAAAACCGGTTACCCGGGTCCGACCCGCTTTGCCCTTCTAGAAGGCCCGGAACCGGCCCTCTAGAGCTCCTAACCAACTTTTGAATTCAAACGTCTCCCTTATCTTAGTCAAACAAGATAAGATAAGATAACGAACATCACCTATAAATAGAGGACCCAGGTCCCTCCAGGTATTCATTCATTCCTCACACCTTATACCTCTTAGATCCATTCTGACTTGAGCGTCGGAGTGTCTTTGCAGGCACCTCCCCCATTGCTCCAGTCAAGTGATCTGGCATCTGCCTCAACCCTCAAGTTCTCGATCCATCTCTCAACCCGTACCAGATACATCTTGTACATTGGCGCCGTCTGTGGGGACTTTGCAGCGTTGTGGCGGCATGGCGGATAACCCCGAAGAGCAATCATCAAACTCAGATTTCTTGCGTGTAACTGAGAGCAAAAAGGAATAATGTTTCCTTAACTTGCATCACCTTTGCAGTGATAACACACCTTCGCCCTACTCCAACGGCAAAATCCCAAAGGAATAATGTTTCCTTAACTTGCATCACCTTTGCAGTGATAACACACCTTCGCCCTACTCCAATGGCGAAATTCCAAAGGAACAATGTTTCTTCGACTTGCAATCACCTTCTTAGTGATAACACTCTTTATGCACCCTCGCCCTACTCCAACGGTGAAATTCCAAATCCTCCGAGCCCAAAGTCTCGCCTCCCTTTAGTGGGACACCTCCACCTCTTGGACCCTCTCATTCACCACTCCCTCATCCGTCTCTCCAAGCGCCATGGCCCCATCTTCTCCCTCTATTTTGCCTCCATGCCCACCGTGGTTGCTTCTTCTTTTGAACTCTTCAAGCTATTCCTCCAAACCCACGAGGTCACCTCCTTCAACACCAGGTTCCAAACCTCTGCCATCCACCGCCTCACCTATGACAACTCTGTCGCCATGATCCCCCTTCGGACCTTACTGAAAATTCATAAGGAAGCTCATCAAGAACGACCTCCTTAAACGCTACCACCGTGGCCAAGCTCAAACCTCTCAGGAGCCAAGAGATCAAGAAAGTTCTCAAGGTTCATGCACAGATGCGGGGGACAGCCAAATCGTGGCGGCATGACAGAGAACCTCGAAGAGCAATCCTCCACCCAACACCCCAACTCCCGAACTCCAAGATAACACTCCTCCCACCCACGGGAGAATAATAAGCGCGGTACATCGCCAACCAACCCCAACCCAGCAAAAACCAAGAAAGGACAACCGTCTTCCCACTGAAACCGGCCACCCGACGGCCTAGGAGAGAAGGCGGTCCAGATAATCCAAGAGCTGTGCCTCAGAGTGCAAGACCTCAAAGGTCAAGTTACACCCAAAGAAAAGCACAACGCTGAAAACGGAAGTCACGCAACCTTCAAATCAAGATCTCGCCATGAAACCAGGCACGGCGGATCGCCAGAATGGTGACATGCCAAGGGATATAATCGCAGCATCTCCCGTGACCACGGACACGACAGGATGCCTGAACGATGACACGGCAAAAGGTATGATCGCAGCATCTCACGCAACCCGGCTCATCAACATGACGCGGACAACAACCGACGACATCGAGAGGTCAAACGCACAAGAAGTGACCACGTGATAATGGGAGCCACTCCCTTCACCGAAAGAATCCTGAAAGCAAAACTCCCTAAATGCTTTGACAAACCTATGGATATGAAGTACGACGGAACCAAGGACCCCCAGGAGCACCTAACGGCCTTCAAGGCCAGAATGAACCTGGAAGGGGCCGCTGACGTGGTCTGAGGTAGGGCCTTCCCAGTAACCCTAGCCGGGCCAACGATTAAATGGTTCAACGCCCTCCCTAACGGATCCATAACTGGCTTCCACGATATCTCACGGAAGTTCATGGCCCAATTCACCACCAGAATCACCAAAGCTAAACACCCCATCAGCTTATTAGGGGTCACACAGAAACAAGACGAATCCACATGAAAATACCTAGACCGCTTCAACGATGAATGCCTAACGATTGATGGACTCACGGATTCTGTCGCAAGCCTCTGTTTAAACAATGGGCTCATAAACGAAGACTTCTGCAAACACCTCACCACCAAGCCAGTATGGACCTTACACGAGATCCAAAACGTCGCCAGAGACTACATAAACGACGAGGAGGTCAGCCAGGTCGTCGCCGCCAATAAACGGCAACACGGCAACACCCCACACGGCAACCCGACTTCCCGCCATAATCCGATGCCCAGAGAAAGTCAAAGAGACCAACCCAAACAAAGCAACACAAACCGACCACCTAGGATCGGGAAATTCTCGACTACACCCCCCTGACAGCTCTGATTACCGAGATATACCACCAGATAGCGGATCGGGGTATTATCCCGAAAGCCCGACAAACTCAGAGAAAGAACGGGCGGCAACAAGACCCTTTACTGCGACTACCACCGAGGTTATGGGCACAGGACACAAGACTGTTTCGACCTTAAAGACGCCCTCGAACAAGCTATAGGAGATGGCAAACTCCCAAAGTTTGCCAAATTCATCAGAGAACCAAAACGCACGGAAAAAGATAGGTCGCCTGAGAGGGAAGGACGCAACCCGAGAACACAAAAACAACCTCCCAGGGAAAGTCCAGAAGACGACCCGGCCATAGTAGTAAATGTCATCACGGGCAAGGATGTGTCAGGCAAGTCAAGATCAACACTAAAAAAGGACCTCAAAGTCTTGGCCGTCAGAGATCAAGCCCCAGCTACCACAGCCGACAAAAGGATAACTTTCTTGCCCGAGGATTGCCAGCACGGCACCTCGGCCGAAGACGCACTTTTCGTCATCTCGGCGAGAATCGGAACAGGACTAGTTCGAAGAATACTGGTGGACACCGGCGCAGATTCCAACATCCTCTTCCGAGGTGCCTTCAACAAGCTCCAGCTCCGCAACGAAAATCTCCAAACACACTGCAACGGTGTCACAGGACTCGGAGACCGGAAAGTCGCGGTAGAGTGTGAGAACACCAGCTCGACCTTCCGCAAGAGATCCCGAGATGCAGCAGGCATCTTCCTCGCCGACCTCGATGCACGCCAAGACCAAAGTCCGCACAGAACCGTGCGAGGAAACGACAAAGAGGCAGAGTGGGACCTTGCAGACAAGGTCAGGAACATAGCACACCTACGGGAGCTAGCGCTAAAACAAAGAATAAGTCTAAGGTACAATGGCAGCACAGTACGATGAGACTTTAGACTAGGAGACCTCGTCTTACGACAAAACGATATCGGTCCACCCACTCCCAGAGAAGGGATGCTCACGCCCAACTGGGAGGGTCCCTACCAAATTAGGACGGTAATCGAAAAAAGAGCCTACATGCTCGAAAGACTATACGGGACCAAGCTTCCAATATCCTGAAATTCCACCAACTTACGGTGCTACTATATCCTTCCAAAGAAACAAGATTGAGGTCGTTTAAGACTATCTCTTTACCCTTTATATTTTGCCTTTTTTTACTTGCATTTATTGCTTAAGTCGTTTAATCGTATATTTTCTTACTGGGCACTCTTTCTTACCCACATTGGGAGGTTTTGACG
>NW_026265208.1:9577-15832 GCF_000817695.3 Arachis duranensis | reverse complement strand
GCGTTAAACGCCAGAATGTGCACCATTCTGGGCGTTTAACGCCAGGATGGCACAAGGGGGAAGATTTTGTTTTTCAATGCAATTTTTTTCAGGTTTTCAAAGTTTTTCAAAATCAAATCTTTTTCAAATCATATCTTTTCAATCATATGTTTTCAAAATCAATTTCTTTCCTTTTTCAAAGATACTTACTCTCAATTAATGATTTGATTCAACATTTCAAGTATGTTGCCTTTTCTGTTGAGAAAGGTTTAATGTTTGAATCATATCTTTTCTTGTTAGTCAAGTTTTTAATTTTCAAAATCAAATCTTTTCTAAATGTTTTTCAAATCATATCTTCTCAATCACATCTTTTTTTAAAACCAATCATATCTTCTTAACCACATCTTTTTCAAAATAATTTTCAATCAAATCTTCTTGATTTCTAATTTCAAAATCTTTTTCAAAAATCACTTGATTTCTTTTCCACTTTCATTTTCGAAAATCAAGTAGTGTTTTCAAAAATGTTTTCAAAATGTTTTACTTAATTTTCGAAAATTACTTCCCTCCTTCTCACATCCTTCTTGTTACGGATCCGACCCACGGATCCTACGCCCGGAATGGTCCTCAAAACCGGTTACCCGGGTCCGACCCGCTTTGCCCTTCTAGAAGGCCCGGAACCGGCCCTCTAGAGCTCCTAACCAACTTTTGAATTCAAACGTCTCCCTTATCTTAGTCAAACAAGATAAGATAAGATAACGAACATCACCTATAAATAGAGGACCCAGGTCCCTCCAGGTATTCATTCATTCCTCACACCTTATACCTCTTAGATCCATTCTGACTTGAGCGTCGGAGTGTCTTTGCAGGCACCTCCCCCATTGCTCCAGTCAAGTGATCTGGCATCTGCCTCAACCCTCAAGTTCTCGATCCATCTCTCAACCCGTACCAGATACATCTTGTACATTGGCGCCGTCTGTGGGGACTTTGCAGCGTTGTGGCGGCATGGCGGATAACCCCGAAGAGCAATCATCAAACTCAGATTTCTTGCGTGTAACTGAGAGCAAAAAGGAATAATGTTTCCTTAACTTGCATCACCTTTGCAGTGATAACACACCTTCGCCCTACTCTGTAACTGAGAGCAAAAAGGAATAATGTTTCCTTAACTTGCATCACCTTTGCAGTGATAACACACCTTCGCCCTACTCCAACGGCAAAATCCCAAAGGAATAATGTTTCCTTAACTTGCATCACCTTTGCAGTGATAACACACCTTCGCCCTACTCCAATGGCGAAATTCCAAAGGAACAATGTTTCTTCGACTTGCAATCACCTTCTTAGTGATAACACTCTTTATGCACCCTCGCCCTACTCCAACGGTGAAATTCCAAATCCTCCGAGCCCAAAGTCTCGCCTCCCTTTAGTGGGACACCTCCACCTCTTGGACCCTCTCATTCACCACTCCCTCATCCGTCTCTCCAAGCGCCATGGCCCCATCTTCTCCCTCTATTTTGCCTCCATGCCCACCGTGGTTGCTTCTTCTTTTGAACTCTTCAAGCTATTCCTCCAAACCCACGAGGTCACCTCCTTCAACACCAGGTTCCAAACCTCTGCCATCCACCGCCTCACCTATGACAACTCTGTCGCCATGATCCCCCTTCGGACCTTACTGAAAATTCATAAGGAAGCTCATCAAGAACGACCTCCTTAAACGCTACCACCGTGGCCAAGCTCAAACCTCTCAGGAGCCAAGAGATCAAGAAAGTTCTCAAGGTTCATGCACAGATGCGGGGGACAGCCAAATCGTGGCGGCATGACAGAGAACCTCGAAGAGCAATCCTCCACCCAACACCCCAACTCCCGAACTCCAAGATAACACTCCTCCCACCCACGGGAGAATAATAAGCGCGGTACATCGCCAACCAACCCCAACCCAGCAAAAACCAAGAAAGGACAACCGTCTTCCCACTGAAACCGGCCACCCGACGGCCTAGGAGAGAAGGCGGTCCAGATAATCCAAGAGCTGTGCCTCAGAGTGCAAGACCTCAAAGGTCAAGTTACACCCAAAGAAAAGCACAACGCTGAAAACGGAAGTCACGCAACCTTCAAATCAAGATCTCGCCATGAAACCAGGCACGGCGGATCGCCAGAATGGTGACATGCCAAGGGATATAATCGCAGCATCTCCCGTGACCACGGACACGACAGGATGCCTGAACGACGACACGGCAAAAGGTATGATCGCAGCGTCTCACGCAACCCGGCTCATCAACATGACACGGACGACAATCGACGACATCGAGAGGTCAAACGCACAAGAAGTGACCACGTGATAATGGGAGCCACTCCCTTCACCGAAAGAATCCTGAAAGCAAAACTCCCTAAATGCTTTGACAAACCTATGGATATGAAGTACGACGGAACCAAGGACCCCCAGGAGCACCTAACGGCCTTCAAGGCCAGGATGAACCTGGAAGGGGCCGCTGACGTGGTCTGAGGTAGGGCCTTCCCAGTAACCCTAGCCGGGCCAACGATTAAATGGTTCAACGCCCTCCCTAACGGATCCATAACTGGCTTCCACGATATCTCACGGAAGTTCATGGCCCAATTCACCACCAGAATCACCAAAGCTAAACACCCCATCAGCTTATTAGGGGTCACACAGAAACAAGACGAATCCACACGAAAATACCTAGACCGCTTCAACGATGAATGCCTAACGATTGATGGACTCACGGATTCCGTCGCAAGCCTCTGTTTAAACAATGGGCTCATAAACGAAGACTTCTGCAAACACCTCACCACCAAGCCAGTATGGACCTTGCACGAGATCCAAAACGTCGCCAGAGACTACATAAACGACGAGGAGGTCAGCCAGGTCGTCGCCGCCAATAAACGGCAACACGGCAACACCCCACACGGCAACCCGACTTCCCGCCATAATCCGATGCCCAGAGAAAGTCAAAGAGACCAACCCAAACAAAGCAACACAAACCGACCACCTAGGATCGGGAAATTCTCAACTACACCCCCTGACAGCTCTGATTACCGAGATATACCACCAGATAGCGGATCGGGGTATTATCCCGAAAGCCCGACAAACTCAGAGAAAGAACGGGCGGCAACAAGATCCTTTACTGCGACTACCACCGAGGTTACGGGCACAGGACACAAGACTGTTTCGACCTTAAAGACGCTCTCGAACAAGCTATAGGAGATGGCAAACTCCCAAAGTTTGCCAAATTCATCAGAGAACCAAAACGCACGGAAAAAGATAGGTCGCCTGAGAGGGAAGGACGCAACCCGAGAACACAAAAACAACCTCCCAGGGAAAGTCCAGAAGACGACTTATTCAAAATTATCCAGGATACAGGGAGAAGAATCTATTCTCCCTATTATTGTCCTTGTAATATGAAGAGGGTCTGGATTTTCAGCAACATACGCCCATGCTTTAGTATCAAATTTTCCGAGGACTTTGACATCATTGTAAACCAATTGAGTCAAAGTAGTTTTTTCTATCCTGCCCATACCCACAATATGAATCACAGTCGCAAGTGATTCAGTATTGCAGGTATCATCTAACAACAAATTGATTATGTTCTCCTTGTCTTGGTCCCGACCAAATACGTCAGAACTTACAACAAGAGATGTTGAAGGGATTTTCCATGATGTGTCCAACTTGGCACTCTCTTTCAGACCAAGTTTACCTTTTTGTCCTACAACGGACTCTAGTGTGCCAACTATTTTTTCATGACATTGACACCACTATCTTCAATACATGAATCAATATAGTGAGACCAGGGAGAAGAGTTACCTAGATCCCTTGGAGTGGCAGTGGCAGCTTTAGTGGCGAGTTCATCGAGCAAGTCATCAGCCATATAGAGCGCATCATGGAGATCAACAAACCACTTCTTCACTCTATTGTTACCGAACTGCTTCAGCTCAGCATCATCAAGCACAGGTTCAACATCACACAGATAATCATCCAATTTTTCAAGCAACATCCGAGCAGAGTAGTCACCTTCGAGGATAGAGTCATCTTTAAGTATTAAAGACATCTTCTTTCAAATAGCATCAACAACAGAAGAGAGATAAGCTCCACCTTCAAGTTTTGAAGCCATGATTCAAAATTAGGTGCAGCAGATGATGAAAAAAGAATGAAAGGGGTAGAGAGAAGTTATTGTAGCTAGATCGATATAATGTATTCAGATCTCTGGGTTTTCTCAAGCACAACAGATATCCAAATAATAAAACGGATATCCAACTAAGTAAATAGCTACTCGGGGATCGATCACCTCGAGACCAACAAAACATAAATTCAAATAACTCAATGGATATCCAAATAAGTAAACGGCTACCCGGAATCGATCACCCCGAGGCCAACAAAACGGATATGCAAACAATAAAACGGATATCCAAATAAATGAACGGCTACCCGGGAATCGATCACCCCGAGGCCAACAAAACGGATATGCAAACAATAAAACGGATATCCAAATAAGTGAACGGCTACCCGGGAATCGATCACCCCGAAGCCAATAAAATAGATATCCAAATAACAAAACGGATATCCAAATAACAAAAATAGTGACTCATGAATCGATCACCCGCAAAGTCTTGAAATCGGCCCACCGAGAGGCCTAAAATAAGTTCGCAATAACGACCCAAAAAGGCCACACAAAACAAGCATGAGCTGACGGTCTTCCAACTTGCGGAAAGCCAGACCAACCAACATCCTACCAATAAATGCAGGATGATGTCACGCCCTTTTCAAGCCCCTCACAGTCTCCCAAACTACAGAGAATCGGAATCCCCAACGACTTAGCATTGAGACCAAGAAAGCATACTTTCATGCTCCGGGGATAACTGTTCCAGATCCGATCTCCGGACCCTTCTTCGGAATGATCATCAAATCCGGCATGTGATGAGACGCCCAAACAACGTGCTCCTCACTTGACCATGAAACGGCCAGGAACTCCCCAAATCCTCGACCTCGATTGGAAAAACCAAATAAACGATCTACTTGCCAAACCACAAACGGCGAGGAAAAGGTTCCTCCAGCGATGAGACCGAGCACCCTCACTCTCTCGCTCTGGGGGCAACTGTTACGGATCCGACCCATGGATCCTACGCCCGGAATGGTCCTCAAAACCGGTTACCCGGGTCCGACCCGCTTTGCCCTTCTAGAAGGCCCGGAACCGGCCCTCTAGAGCTCCTAACCAACTTTTGAATTCAAACGTCTACCTTATCTTAGCCAAACAAGATAAGATAAGATAACTACCATCACCTATAAATAGAGGACCCAGGTCCCTCCAGGTATTCATTCATTCCTCACACCTTATACCTCTTAGATCCATTCTGACTTGAGCGTCGGAGTGTCTTTGCAGGTACCTCCCCCATTGCTCCAGTCAAGTGATCTGGCATCTGCCTCAACCCGCAAGTTCTCGATCCATCTCTCAACCCGTACCAGATACATCTTGTACACTTCTATTTATGGACTAACACTATCTCTTAATGCAAAATTCGAACTCCATCTTTTTTGATAAGTTCGAATTTTCTACTTCTGTCTTCTACTCTTCTTTTCCTCTGACACCTAAAGGAATCTCTATACTGTGACATAGAGGATTCCACATTTTCTTGTTCTCTTCTCTTTCATATGAGCAGGAGCAAAGATAAAGGCATTCTTGTTGAAGCTGATCCTGAACCTGAAAGGACCTTGAAGAGAAAGCTAAGAGAAGCCAAAGCACAACTCTCTTTAGAGGACCTGACCAAATTCTTCAAAGAAGAAGAACACATGGCAGCCGAAAACAACAATGCCAACAATGCAAGGAAGGTGCTGGGTGACTTCACTGCACCTACTCCTGATTTCTATGGGAGAAGCATCTCTATCCCTACCATTAGAGCAAACAACTTTGAGCTTAAGCCTTAACTAGTTTCTCTAATGCAACAGAATTGCAAGTTCCATGGACTTCCATTGGAAGATCCTCATCAGTTTTTAGCTGAGTTCTTGCAAATCTGTGACACAGTCAAGACTAATGGGGTTGACCCTGAGGTCTACAGACTTATGCTATTCCCTTTTGCTGTAAGAGATAGAGCTAGAACATGGTTGGACTCCCAACCTAAAGAAAGCCTGGACTCTTGGGAAAAGCTAGTCAATGCCTTCTTGGCAAAGTTCTTTCCACCTCAAAGATTGAGTAAGCTTAGAGTGGAAGTCAAAATGGTCAGACAGAAGGAAGGAGAATCCCTCTATGAAGCTTGGGAAAGATACAAACAATTAAT
>NW_026265208.1:9127-9482 GCF_000817695.3 Arachis duranensis | reverse complement strand
GATGGTCTCTCTGAACTATCCAAGATGTCTTTGGATAGCTCTGCTGGAGGATCTCTTCATCTGAAGAAGACACCTACAGAAGCTCAAGAGTTGATTGAAATGGTTGCAAATAACCAATTCATGTACACTTCTGAAAGAAATCCTGTGAACAATGGGACTAGTCAGAAGAAAGGAGTTCTTGAGATTGACACTCTGAATGCCATTTTGGCTCAGAATAAGATATTGACCCAACAAGTCAATATGATTTCTCAAAGTCTGTCTGGAATGCATCTGGACCAAGCAGTACTAAGGAAGCTTCATCCGAGGAAGAAGCTTATGATCCTGAGAACCCTTCAATGGAAGAGGTGAATTACAT
>NW_026265208.1:7622-7779 GCF_000817695.3 Arachis duranensis | reverse complement strand
CACAGGATCCCCACCTACCCTACCACTCTCTCTCTCTTCTTCACCCATTCACCAATCACCTCAATACCTCTTCCCAAAAAACCCTTCACCTATCAAATCCCATCTTTCTCTTCACCACTCACATCCATCTTTCATAAAACCCCACCTACCTCACCAT
>NW_026265208.1:4495-4891 GCF_000817695.3 Arachis duranensis | reverse complement strand
AAATGCTTCATTGCTCAGCCCAAGCACACACCAAGTGGGCCCGGAAGTGGATTTTTATGTCATTTACTCATCTCTGTACACCCTAGGTTACTAGTTTTCTATAAGTAGGACATTATACTATTGTATTTTCATCTTGGTATCTTTGGATTTGAGATCATCTTGGTATCTTTGGATCTGAGATCATCTTGGTATCTTTGGACGTCTAGTTCTTAGATCACATCTGGGTAGCTACCTTTGTTTTGATGCTACCTTAGATCATTGGGAGGCTGGCCATTCGGCCATGCCTAAACCCTGTACTTATGTATTTTCAACGGTGGAGTTTCTACACACCATAGATTAAGGTGTGGAGCTCTGCTGTACCTCGAGTATTAATGCAATTACTATTGTTCTTCCATT
>NW_026265208.1:0-345 GCF_000817695.3 Arachis duranensis | reverse complement strand
ATCTGAAAAGGTTCACCCAGTTATGTGTCTGTGGCATGTATGTATCCGGTGGTAATACTGGAAGACAGAGTGCTTTGGGCCACGGCCAAGACTCATAAAGTAGCTGTGTTCAAGAATCATCATTTTTAACTAGGAGAATCAATAACACTATCTGGATTCTGAGTTCCTATAGAAGCCAATCATTCTGAATCTTAAAGGAAAAAGTGAGATGCCAAAACTGTTCAGAGGCAAAAAGCTACTAGTCCCGCTCATCTAATTGGAGCCAAGTTTCATTGATAATTTGGAGTCTATAGTATATTCTCTTCTTTTTATCTTATTTGATTTTCAGTTGCTTGGGGACAAGCA
>NW_026265207.1:22435-26856 GCF_000817695.3 Arachis duranensis | reverse complement strand
TCTACACGAAAAAAAATTCAACTAAAGATCCGAAGCCTTCTTGGCAGCACTGGCAGGTGGTGAAGGAGGACGAGTCTGAATAGGCACAGAATCCACGGTCCCATCATCCCGATTCAAAATTTGACAATCCGGATCAGACACAGAATGACCAACCTCAACTGAAAGGACTGTAGAAGTCGACACTTTGACAGCAAGCGCAGGGGGAGGTTCGACATCATAATCATCATTCGGGTCGTCAGGAACAATCTTACCATCCCTCACAACGTTGTCCAGACTAAAGAGAGACAGGTCAACCTCGGGAGCAGAACTCGAACCTGTTCCTTCAGATTCTCATAAGCAGCATCCACACTACCGACAAGATGACTTTGGAGCTCGGAATAATTAGCTCGGGCAGACTCCAACTCCTCCCTCAGATGCATTACCTCCTGATAAGAGGTAACATAGCTGTCTTTATGCCTTAATGCAGTGTCCTCGGCCAACCTCACAGAAGCCGCCAAAGCAAGGGAGCTCACCTTCTCGTTCTTCAGCTCCTTCTCCAGCTTGGTCACTTTCACCTCAAGCTCCTTCTTCAAACCCTTCATCCAATCGAACTCCTGTTTTGCCTTTTCCATGAAGGCTTTAGTGGCATAGAGAGGAAGGTTTTGAGCAGTTCGGTACAGGGCAGCTCCCATATGTGCCATTTTAACTCTACTCCGAGTTATAAAATTCAAATGGCGAAGGAGTGATACATCATCCATAGGAAGGGCACCGTAGGGACCGATCTGCTGATCTACAAACTTGACCGCGTCAAAATTAGGGACATCAAGATTGAAAGGCTCAATAGTTTTTATATTTTTGTTAGGAGGAGCACCAGAAGCGGCAATAGAGGCTTGGGGAGGATCAATTAAACGAACCCGGGGAGTCGGGATCTTCCTCGCCCCGGCTGAGCTCGGAACGGTCGGCTTTGACTGAGCCTGGGATGATCCCTCCCCGGCTGCCTTGGCCAAGATGTTTTGGGCTGCGGTAGCTTTCTTCGCCATTTTGAAGGCCTTCATAGATTCATTGTTCTTAATCATCTCTGCAAAAAAAAAAAACACAACAGTAAGGAACCAAGTTATAAGTCGGAAAAGAGCTTGCAAATAATACAGGAGCAGACAAAGAGAGGAAAAACAATAAGCATAACTACCCAGCTCAGCTTGGAGGAGAGAGGGATTGGTTAAAAATCACTTCGTGTCGAGATGGGGAGGCTGACCCCAATTTTCTTCCAGTACAGTCACAAAAGCTTGCTCAGCCTCATCCAACATCTCCCATGTGTATCTAGATACTCGCACATCCTTTTGCCATTCCAAGGGAAAGATGGGCTCGTTATTTTCACCCAGAAAAAAGGGCCGAGCTCCTTCAACAGCTCGGATCTTAAAAAAGTAATTTTTAACATCACGGAAAGATTCATCAAACATAGAAAATACCTTCTTCCCCTGGGAAGCTCGAAAAGAAACCCAAGCAGCCTTCTTCTTAACTACCCCATGATTCGTCAAAACAAAGAGGTAGAAAAAGAGAGATTGTGAAGCAGAAATACCGAATCCATGACACAACAATTAAAAAAATTTTATGAAACCCCAGGAATTAGGGTGAAGTTGGGAAGGAGCAACATTACATGACCTTAACAGGCTGATCTCAAAATCAGAGAAAGGAAGAGTAATACTCATTTGACTAAAAAACAAGTCGTAGGCATAGAAAAAAGGGCGCTCTCCGGCAATCCGAGTAGAGAAACAGACCCTCTCCTCATGACTCAGAGGTACAAGTTCATAGTTCTTTTCATCACCTCCACTACCACAGATCTTATGAAATTGCCTAAGTTGCTGACATAACTCAGAGTCAACCAAAGAAACACATAACAGAACCATAGAATCCACCAATCAGCCATGCCCTCAGGGACTTGGGAAGACGTCTCAACAATATTTTTGCGAGAAGACATGAGGCCAACTAATCCTACAACAGAAAAAAGAAGATCAGATTACTAAATAGCATCTCGGACGAAAGACGAAATAGCTCGGCCAACATAAATCAGCGTAGTATAAACAACAAAAGGAAACCCCGGGACCTACACCAAAATCCCAGGGGCATCCTTTGGAGGCAGGCACAGAAAAAAGATTCAGGAAAACTGACAAGCTCATGTCTTGATAAACCCTAACAGAAAAATGATAAATCCTTCTTTATTTTGCACCTAAAGCGACACTCTGAGAAGAAGGCGACGAACCACAAAGTCATCAAAATAAAATTATCTCCCAGGCTCACCATCCCAGTTCGATTAACAAAGAAAGTCTAACAAGCAGTAAAAGGTATCAAAAGAAGAAATCATCGAAGATGCACCCCCTTTCTCATTTTCTCCAGAAAAATTCAGTCCCCCCAAAAAGAAAAAAATCAACAAAGAAGAGCTATCGACAAAGCAAAAATCAAGGGGAGATATTTTCAGAAGACAAATGCAGTTCACAA
Source organism: Arachis duranensis (assembly GCF_000817695.3). Lineage (NCBI taxonomy): Eukaryota > Viridiplantae > Streptophyta > Magnoliopsida > Fabales > Fabaceae > Arachis > Arachis duranensis. The sequence continues at coordinate 24,384 of NW_026265207.1, read as the reverse complement.
AACTCAGGCGTTAAACAGAAGCACCAGCAAAACATGCAGAGGCAAAAGGCTAGAAAAGATACATCACAGTAACGAACAAAACACAAAGACCACAACAAGATTCAAGCTTTCCAACATACATTCAGTCAAGAAAGTAAAGCTTTATCGAAAAAATGGCAATGAATAGTAAAAGAAGAACCAACCTGAACGAAGGAAGAAACTTCAAAGGAGATTGAAGATGGAACGACAGAATTGCCTTTTCAAAACACCCATAAATCGCCAAACGACGCCACAACTCAAAAAATGCAAATACAGGCGAAAACAGAAAGTGAGAGAGTAAAGGGGGAAGTTACGAAGTAAAACGGGGAAGAGAAACCGTTTTTGTGTGTAAAGTTCAAAAAATAAAAGAGCCCAAAAGAAACGGAGCATTAAAAACCAATTAATAAGGGCATTAAACCCTCGCACATTCCCAAGAACAGAGCGCTAACACAAAAGCGCGCGCCTTTTTGAAGAAAACGTTCTACATTCAAGAAACAAAGGACTCTACCAAGAAAGAAGTTGACAAATGCTCGAGTTCGGCTTCACCTGAGAAGGATCAAAAGTCTTAAAACTAAAGACACAACCTCAAAAAAGGAAGACTGATCTCGAGCAGGGGCACTGTTCATACCCTGGGTCGAGTTGTCCGACCCGGGATGTTCTACAGACAAAGCAACCGACCTCTTCAGGTCAGGATGACCCGACCTCTTCTCAAAGAGCTCGGCCGAGTCACAGGAAAGCCCAGTAAAGTGCCCAAAATAGAGGAACACAACCCTAATCCAAAGGCAGCCCAAGCCTATAGAGATAAGGACGGCTCCCATAAATGATAAAGATAAGATAAGTGATAAACCACTATTTTACAGTTTACAATGTGTTTAATTGTTTGGTTTTATCATGATCATTACCCACTTATTCATACAATTAGCATGCATTTATATTTACTTCCTAAAATTATTACATGATTGAAAAACTTACTTCCTGGAGACATTTAATTAGATATTTTACTTCTTCTTTATTCCATTCGATGCCGTGATCTGTGTGTTAAGTGTTTCAGGCTTTATAGGCCATGAATGAGTGGGAGATTGGAAAGGAAGCTTGAAAAAATAGAAGAAATACAAGAAATTGAGGAGATGACCAGCGAGAGATAACACGGCCGCATAACTCACGCGATTGCGCGGAAGAGAGGAAATCGCAGCAACGCGGCAGCATGGCTCACGCGACCGCGTAGATTGGAAAAGTATAAGCAACGCGGAGGCATGGACGACGCCCCCGCATGGAAAAGCAAAACGCCAAATGACGAGTCCGCATGAATGACGCGGCCGCGTGACATGCGCGATTTGCAAAATTTCAGAAGTCGCTGGCAGAGTTTCTCGGCCGAATTTCAACCCAGTTTTCGGCCCGAAATTACAGATTAGAGCCAAGGAACATGCAGAAATGGGGAGAACATTCATTCCATAGAATTTTTTTAGTTTTAGATCTAGTTTTTACTCCTCTCTTAGGTTTTACACACTTGAGCATTCATAATTAGGAATTGGAAGATTTTGGCTTTAGCTTTTGAGAAGAGTTTACATACGGTACTAGTCATTATATTTTGTTATTTATTTTGTGCTTATTCTTCCATTTTCTTAATCCCCCTAGAGTTGACATTGGCTTATTTTTACAAGTTATTAATATAGATGATGAGCGGATATTTTATACGCTTTTTGGGGGTAATTTCATGTAGATTTTAGCATGTTTTAATTAGTTTTTAATAGAATTTTATTAGTTTTTAAGCAAAAATCATATTTCTGGATTTTACTATGAGCTTGTGTTTTTTTCTGTGATTTCAGGTATTTTGTGGCTGAAATTGAGGGAGCTGAGCAAAAATCTGATTTAGGCTGAAAAAGGACTGTTGATGCTGTTGGATTCTGACCTCCCTGCACTCGGAATGGATT
>NW_026265207.1:20921-21668 GCF_000817695.3 Arachis duranensis | reverse complement strand
ATTAATAAGATAACCATAGCTTGCTTCAAGCCAACAGTCTCCGTGGGATTCCTCCCTTACTCACGTAAGGTATTACCTGGAATAGAGTATTGTTGCTATAGATTAGGAATAGAGTATTGTTGCTATAGAGTCATTAAATTCAAGTCCTTTAATTTCCTTTCAAAAATTTTTAAAAAATATTATTTTTCTTTATCAATTTTTAATTTTTTTTCATGGGTTTAGTGTCTTGTTCTAAGTTTGGTGTCAATTGCATATTTTATATTTTCCTTTTAAATTTTTTAAGTTGTGTTCTTTTATCTTCAAGTTGTTCTTGTTTATTTTTTCTTGTTTGATCTTTAGTTTTTCTTGTTTTGTGTCTTTCCTTGTTTTTCATGTGATTTTCAAAAAGTTCAAAAAGATTTTTCAAGAAAATACTTTTTCTTTCATGACTAAATTGGTTAGAGCGTTGGCTTATGTTTTTGGTATCTTCTTTTCAAAAATAATTTTTCTTTTGATTAAATCTTGTGTCAAATTTTAAGTTTGGTGTTCTCTTGTTAATTTTTCTTTAGTTTTCAAAAATTTTATTTTGGTTTTCTAAAAATTTTAAGTTTGGTGTTCTTTCTTTTGTTTTTGTTGTTCTTGAGTCTTCTTTGTGTTTTGATCTTAAAATTTTTATGTTCGGTGTGTCTTGGTGTTTTCCCTCCAAAATTTTTGAAAGCAAGGAGCATTGGATCTAAAAAATTTTAAGTCTTGTGTCTTTTGTGTGTT
>NW_026265207.1:14946-18051 GCF_000817695.3 Arachis duranensis | reverse complement strand
GGATCATGACGTTTTTCTGGCGTTTAACTCCAGACAGCAGCATGTACTTGGCGTTTAACGCCAAGTTACGTCGTCAATTTGCGAATAAAGTATGGACTATTATATATTGGTGGAAAGCTCTGGATGTCTACTTTCCAACGTCGTTGAGAGCGCGCCAATTGGGCTTCTGTAGCTCCAGAAAATCCACTTCGAGTGCAGGGAGGTCAGAATCCAACAGCATCTGCAGTCCTTTTTAGTCTCTGAATCAGATTTTTGCTCAGGTCCCTCAATTTCAGCCAGAAAATACCTGAAATCACAGAAAAACACACAAACTCATAGTAAAGTCCAGAAAAGTGAATTTTAACTAAAAACTAATAAAAATATACTAAAAACTAACTATATCATATCAAAAACATACTAAAAACAATGAAGGGGGTTCATCCTCCCAAGTCTCATTTCCAAATAACTTGTCATTTAGCTTCATGATTGCTCCAAGGTATTTAGCAACTTGCTCTTCAGTGACATACTCATCCTCTTCAGAGGAAGAATACTCATCAGAGCTTATGAAAGGCAGAAGTAAGTCCAATGGAATCTCTATGGTCTCATTTTGAGCCTCAGATTCCCATGGTTCCTCATTAGGGAACTCATTGGAGGTCAGTGAGCGCCCAGTGAGGTCTTCCTCAGTGGCGTTCACTGCCTCTTCTTCCTCTCCAAATTCGGCCATGTTGATGGCCTTGCACTCTCCTTTTGGATTTTCTTCTGTATTGCTTCGGAGAGTACTAGGAGGGAGTTCATTAATTTTCTTACTCAGCTGACCCACTTGTCCCTCAAAATTCCTAATGGAGGACCTTGTTTCAGTCATGAAACTTTGAGTGGTTTTGATTAGATCAGAGACCATGGTTGCTTAGTCAGAGGTATTCTGCTTAGAACTATCTGTCTGTTGCTGAGAAGATGATGGAAAAGGCTTGCTATTGCTAAACCTGTTTCTTCCACCATTATTGTTATTGAAACCTTGTTGAGGTCTTTGTTGATCTTTCCATGAAAGATTTGGATGATTCCTCCATGAAGGATTATAGGTGTTTCCATAGGGTTCTCCCATGTAATTCACCTCTTCCATTGAAGGGTTATCAGGATCATAAGCTTCTTCCTCAAATGAAGCTTCCTTAGTACTGCTTGGTGCATTTTTCATTCCAGACAGACTTAGAGAAATCATATTGACTTGTTGGGTCAATATTTTGTTCTGAGCCAATATGGCATTCAGAGTGTCAATCTCAAGAACTCCTTTCTTCTGACTAGTCCCATTGTTCACAGGATTTCTTTTAGAAGTGTACATGAATTGGTTATTTGCAACCATTTCAATTAGTTCTTGAGCTTCAGTAGGCATCTTCTTCAAGTGAAGAGATCCTCCAGCAGAGCTATCCAAAGACATCTTGGATAGTTCAGAGAGACCATCATAGAAAATACCTATGATGCTCCATTCAGAAAGAATATCAGAAGGACACTTTCTGATTAATTGTTTGTATCTTTCCCAAGCTTCATAGAGGGATTCTCCTTCCTTCTGTCTGAAGGTTTGGACTTCGACTCTAAGCTTACTCAATTTTTGAGGTGGAAAGAACTTTGCCAAGAAGGCATTGACTAGCTTTTCCCAAGAGTCCAGGCTTTCTTTAGGTTCTGAGTTCAACCATGTTCTAGCTCTGTCTTTTACAGCAAAAGGGAAGAGCATAAATCTGTCTAGTTCTGTCTCTTACAGCAAAAGGGAATAGCATTAGTCTGTAGACCTCAGGGTCAACCCCATTAGTCTTAACAGTGTCACAGATTTGCAAGAACTCAGCTAAAAACTGATGAGGATCTTCCAATAGAAGTCAATGGAACTTGCAATTCTGTTGCATTAGAGAAACTAATTGAGGCTTAAGCTCAAAGTTGTTTGCTCCAATGGCAGGGATAGAGATGCTTCTCCCATATAAGTCGGGAGTAGGTGCAGTAAAGTCACCCAGCACTTTCCTTGCATTGTTGGCATTGTTGTTGTTTTCGGCTGCCATGTGTTCTTCTTCTTTGAAGAATTCGGTCAAGTCCTCTAAAGAGAGTTGTGCTTTGGCTTCTCTTAGCTTTCTCTTCAAGGTCCTTTCAGGTTCAGGATCAGGCTTAACAAGAATGCTTTTGTCTTTGCTCCTTCTCATAAGAAAGAGAGGAGAACAAGAAAATGTGGAATCCTCTATGTCACAGTATAGAGATTCCTTGAAGTGTCAGATGAAAAGAAGAGTAGAAGACAGAAGTAGAAAATTCGAACTTGTTAAAGGAGATGGAGTTCGAATTTTGCATTAAGAGTTCGAATTTTGCATTAAGGAATAGTGTTAGTCCATAAATAGAAGGATGTGAGAAGAAGGGAAGTGATTTTCGAAAATTAAGTAAAAATTTTGAAAACATTTTTGAAAAACATTACTTAATTTTTGAAAATGAAGAGTTGGAAAGAAATAAAGTGATTTTTGAAAAAGATTTTGAAATTAGAAATCAAAGAGATTTGTTTGAAAACTATTTTGAAAAAAAAATGTGATTAAAAAGATTTGATTGAAAAATTATGGTTTTAAAAAGATATGATTGAAAAGATATGATTTGAAAACAATTTTAAAAAAAAGATTTGATTTTAAAAAATTAATGACTTGCCTAACAAGAAAAGATATGATTCAAATATTAAACCTTTCTCAACAGAAAAGGCAACATACTTGAAATGTTGAATCAAATCATTAATTGATAGCAAGTATTTTTGAAAATAGAAAGAAATTGATTTTGAAAAAGATTTGATTGAAAAGATTGATTTGAAAAAGATTTGATTTTGAAAAATTTTGAAAACTTGAAAAAAAATTGATTTGAAAACAAAATCCTCCCTCTTGTGCCATCCTGGCGTTAAACGCCCAGAATGGTGCACATTCTGGCGTTTAACGCCCAATGCACTACCTTTTTGGGCGTTAAACGCCCAACCAAGTACCCTGGCTGGCGTTTAAACGCCAGTCTGCCTTCCTCACTGGGCGTTTTGAACGCCCAGCTTTTTCTGTATAATTCCTCTGCTGTATGTTCTGAATCTTCAATTCTCTGTATTATTGACTTGAAAAGACACAAATTAAAAATATT
>NW_026265207.1:6462-13522 GCF_000817695.3 Arachis duranensis | reverse complement strand
TTGTGCCAGTTCCGGCGTTTAACGCTGGAATTCATGAGGGTGACTTTGAACGCCGGTTTGGGCCATCAAATCTTGGGCAAAGTATGGACTATCATATATTGCTGGAAAGCCCAGGATGTCTACTTTCCAACGCCATTGAGAGCGCGCCAATTGGGCTTCTGTAGCTCCAGAAAATCCACTTCGAGTGCAGGGAGGTCAGAATCCAACAGCATCTGCAGTCCTTTTTAGTCTCTGAATCAGATTTTTGCTCAGGTCCCTCAATTTCAGCCAGAAAATACCTGAAATCACAGAAAAACACACAAACTCATAGTAAAGTCCAGAAAAGTGAATTTTAACTAAAAACTAATAAAAATATACTAAAAACTAACTATATCATATCAAAAACATACTAAAAACAATGCCAAAAAGCATACAAATTATCCGCTCATCAGATAGTAAGAGCCCATAGAGGAATAATCCTGGCACTCAAATGCCAGAGAATGGGTGGAAAGCTAGCGTTGAACGCCCAAACCATGCTTAGTCCTGGCGTTCAACGCCAGAAACAAGCAAGGAATTAGCGTTGAACGCCCAAAGGGAGCACAATTCTGGCGTTCAGACGCCAGAAGCAGGTAAGGAGCTGGCGTCTAACACCAATCCAGCTTCCACCCCTGGCATTCAAATGCCAGTGGGGGATCAAACACATACTAGTACTGAAAATAACCCTTCTAAAAAGGCTTCTCAACCCACATCTGTAGGCAATAAACCTGCAGCAACTAAGGTTGAGGAATACAAAGCCAAAATGCCTTATCCTCAGAAACTCCGCCAAGCGGAACAGGATAAGCAATTTGCTCGCTTTGCAGACTATCTCAGGACTCTTGAAATAAAGATTCCATTTGCAGAGGGACTTGAGCAAATACCCTCTTATGATAAGTTCATGAAAGAGATCTTAAGTCATAAGAAGGATTGGAGGGAAACTGAAAGAGTTTGCCTCACTAAAGAATGCAGTGCAGTCATTCTGAAAAGCTTTCCTGAGAAGCTTAAAGATCCGAGAAGCTTTATGATACCATGCACATTAGAAGGTACTTGTACCAAGCAAGCTCTATGTGATCTTGGGGCAAGTGTTAACCTAATACCTGCAGCTACTATCAAAAAGCTTGGGTTGACTGATGAAGTTAAACCAATCCGGATATGTCTCCAACTTGCTGATGGCTCCATTAAATACCCATCAGGCGTGATTGAAGACATGATTGTCAAGGTTGGGCCATTTGACTTTCCCACTGACTTTGTGGAGCTGGAAATGAAGGAGCATAAGAGTGCAACTCTCATTCTGGGAAGACCTTTCCTAGCAACTGGCCGAACCCTCATTGATGTTCAAAAAGGGGGAAGTAACCCTGAGAGTCAATGAGGATGAGTTCAAATTGAATGTTGTCAAAGCCATGCGGCATCTAGACACCCGCTATGCAGCATCCAGACACCCAAAATGACTGCATGAGCGTTGATATTATTGACTCTCTGGTAAAAGAAGTCAATATGGTTGAGAGTCTCAAATCAGAGCTAGAAGATATCTTTAAAGATGTTCAGCCTGATCTGGAGGAATCAGAGAGAATAATAGAACCTCTGAAAATCCCTCAGGAAGAGGAGAAACCTCCTAAACCTGAGCTCAAACCATTACCACCATCCCTGAAATATGCATTTCTGGGAGAAAGTGATACCTTTCCTGTAATCATAAGCTCTACCTTATAGCCACAGGAAGAGGAAGCACTAATTGAAGTGCTAAAGATACACAAGACAGCTCTTGGGTGGTCCATCAGTGATCTTAAGTGTATTAGCCCAGCCAGATGCATGCACAAGATTTTATTGGAGGGTAACGCTAAGCCAGTGGTTCAACCACAAAGGCGGCTGAATCCAGCCATGAAGGAGGTGGTGCAAAAGGAGGTCACTAAATTACTAGAGGCTGGGATTATTTATCCTATTTCTGGTAGCCCTTGGGTAAGCCCTGTCCAAGTAGTCCCTAAGAAAGGCGGCATGACAGTGGTCCATAATGAAAAAAAATGAACTGGTTCCTACAAGAACAGTTACAGGGTGGCGTATGTGTATTGATTACAGAAGGCTCAATACAGCCACCAGAAAGGATCATTTTCCTTTACCATTCATAGACCAGATGCTAGAAAGACTGTCAGGTCATGAATACTACTGCTTTCTGAATGGATATTCAGGTTATAATCAAATTGCAGTAAATCCCCAGGATCAAGAGAAAACAGCATTAACATGTCCATCCGGAGTATTTACATAGAGAAGGATGCCATTTGGTCTATGCAATGCACCTGCAACCTTTCAAAGGTGCATGCTCTCTATTTTCTCTGATATGGTGGAAAAATTTCTGGAAGTCTTCATGGATGCCTTTTCAGTATTTGGAGATTCATTCAGCTCATGTCTTGACCATCTAGCACTTATTCTAAAGAGGTGCCAAGAGACTAACTTGGTTTTAAACTGGGAAAAATGTCACTTTATGGTGACTGAAGGAATTGTCCTTGGGCATAAAATTTCAAACAAGGGAATAGAGGTGGATCAAGCTAAGGTAGAGGTAATTGAAAAATTACCACCACCTGCCAATGTTAAGGCAATCAAAAGCTTTCTGGGGCATGTAGGATTCTATAGGAGGTTTATAAAAGATTTTTCAAAAATTACCAAACCTCTGAATAATCTGCTAGCTGTTGACACGCCATTTATCTTTGATGTTGTTGGATTCTGACCTCCCTGCACTCGGAATGAATTTTTTGGAGCTACAAGAGTCCAATTGGCGCGCTCTCAATTGGGTTAGACAGTAGACATCCAGGGCTTTCCAGCAATATATAATAGTTCATACTTTGTGCGAAGATAGACGATGTAAACTGGCGTTCAACGGCAGTTCCATGTTGCAGTCTGGCATTCAGCGCCATAAACAGGTTACAAGTTGGAGTTCAACGCCAGAAACAGGTTACAACCTGGCGTTCAACTCCAGAAACAGCCCAGGCACGTGAGAAGCTTAAGTCTTAGCCCTAGCACACACCAAGTGATGGAGTTCAACGCCGGAAACAGGTTACAACCTGGCGTTCAACTCCAGAAACAGCCCAGGCACGTGAGAAGCTTAAGTTTACTCATTTTCTGTAAACCTAGGTTACTAGTTTAGTATTTAAACAACTTTTAGAGACTTATTTTGTATCTCATGACATTTTTAGATCTAAAATTTGTACCTTTTGGCAGCATGAGTCTCTAAACCCCATTGTTGGGGGTGAGGAGCTCTGCAGGTTCTCGATGAATCAATACAATTATTTCTGTTTTCCATTCAAACATGCTTGTTCCTATCTAAGATGTTCATTCGCGCTTCACTATGAAGAAGGTGATGATCCTTGACACTCATCATCTTCCTCAATCCATGAACATGTGCTTGACAACCACCTCCGTTCTAGATCAGATTGAATGAGCATCTCTTAGATTCCTTAATCAGAATCTTCGTGGTATAAGCCAGGATTGTTGGCAGCATTCATGATAATCCAGAAAGTCTAAACCTTGTCTGTGGTATTCCGAGTAGGATTCAAGGATTGAATGGCTGTGATGAGCTTCAAACTCATGATTGTTGGGCATAATGACAGACGCAAAAGGATCAATGGATCTTATTCCGACATGATCGAGAACCAACAGATGATTAGCCGTGCTGTGACCATTTTCACTGAGAGGATGGGAAGTAGCCATTGACAACGGTGACACCCTACATACAGCTTGCCATGGAAGGAACTTTGCACTTTTGAAAGTGAGAAAGCATTATGTTACACGAATTCAAAGGACAAAGCATCTCCAAAACTCCAACATATTCTCCATTATTGAGTAACAATTACTTATTCCAAACACTTTCACTTTTTACAATTAAATCCAAATAACCTTATTGGCATCCTGACTAAGATTAATAAGATAACCATAGCTTGCTTCAAGCCAACAATCTCCGTGGGATTCCTCCCTTACTCACGTAAGGTATTACCTGGACGACCCAGTGCACTTGCTGGTTAGTTGTGCGGATTGCAAAAGTGTGATTGCAATTTTGTGCACCAATAGACTATTTTTATTTTTAATTAATCATTTTCATTATTATTTATCATGTCTCTTTTTAATTCCTTTTCCTATGTTATGAGTTCTACATTCACAATGAGCGAGTAGTTCCCTTACATGATGGGGAGTTGATTGAATGGAACCCTTGAGTTGGGGTACTTAAAGGAAAGATTGTAATTGGGCTCATTGTTGGAATGCCCTCTAGTCACTAACACAAATCCTTTTTAATGAGCGGATTGGGACTTGTGAATTGAAACAACATTCCAACTTGTTTAACTCTCTCTTACCTAGTAAGGGATAACTAAACAGAGCAACCTTCAATTATCAATTAATCTTAAGAGTACTTCAACAAGAATAGGGTTTCCAACTAATCTACTCCCAATCAAGGTTTTTATTTAAAATTAATTAAATTCTCTAACTTAAATTTCTGTCTATCAACTCAAACCATTTTTGAAAACACCGATTGATGAAATAGCACATCTCTCTGCAACTCGTTGGGATACGACCTGGGACTCATACTTCCAGTTTTTTAATTTAAATTTTGTGACAACCCTTCTAAATTGATAAGCGGATTTTTGGTTGGTTAATGACTGTATTTGCAATGCATTTCTATTAATAATTTCTTAACCCGCCAATTTCTGCCTCGTCAATAAGATAACTACCTTATCTTATCTAAGAAGGTCACTGTACACCATTATAAATACATTGGAGCACCCAGGTATAATTCATACTCTGATTCTACTAAATACCTGCCTAATACCGTTGCTAACTTAAGCATCGGAGTCCCTTGCAGGTACCCCCCACCCTCCGGGGATGAAAGACAGCACCATCACCAAGTCCAACAAGTCGGACACAACAGCTCCGACCAATATAGAAGATCTCATCTGAGATCGACCTACAGTTTCAGGTAACCCTCGAAACACCCACTATGGCTAGCTAACGTCATCTTAGTGAAAAAATCAAACGGGAAGTGGTGAATATGCACCGACTACACAGATCTCAACAAAGCTTGTCCAAAAGATCCTTATCCACTCCCAAGTATCGACGCACTGGTCGATGCCTCCTCCGGATATAAATACCTCTTGTTTATGGACGCATATTTGGGATACAATTAAATCCGAATGCATCCACCCGACCAAGAAAATACTTCCTTCTTAGCACCAAAAGCAAACTACTGCTACATCGTCATGCCTTTCGGTCTTAAAAATGCGGGAGCTACTTATCATAGATTAATGAATAAGGTCTTTTTGGATCACATCGGAAAAATCATGGAAGTCTACGTAGACGACATGCTAACAAAGACACAAAAGAAAGAGACGCTATTGTCCAACCTGACCCAAGTGTTCGACACTATAAGGCGGCATGGCATGCGACTCAATCCCGCAAAATGCACCTTCGTAGTAGAAGCTGGCAAATTCTTGGGTTTTATGCTCACACAGAGAGGAATCAAGGCAAACCCGAATAAATGTTGGGCCACACTCGACATGAAGAGTCTGACTTGTGTCAAAGAGGTACAACAACTCAACGGGAGGTTGGCAGCTTTGTCCAGATTTCTAGTCGGATCGGTAATAAGATCTCTCCCCTTCTACGCCACTCTAAGGAATGGAAAGAAGTTTGAATGGACAATAGAGTGCGAGCAAGCCTTCCAAGATTTCAAAAGATTCCTGGGACAGCCACCTATCCTAACTCGGCCACAGGAAGGAGAATCGCTCATATTGTACCTCGCAGTAGGAAGTAGGGCAATAGCCTCAGCACTAGTCCAAGAAGACGACAGCGGGCAGCAACCCGTATACTTCATCAGTAAAGCATTACAAGGATCCGAGATAAACTATCAAAAAATAGAAAAGTTTACCTACACTCTCAAACTAACATCTCGACGACTTCATCCATACTTCCAGGCCCACACTATTAGGGTTCAGACCAATCAGCCTATAAAAGGGATCTTACAGAAAACAGACCTGGTGGGCAGAATCTTGCAATGGGCAGTCGAGTTGTCCGAATTCGATCTTCAATACGAAGCTCAGACCGCCATCAAATCACAATACCTGGCCGACTTCACTGCAGAATTTATAGACACACCAGAAATCCCCACAGAATGGAATCTCTACGTGGATGGTTCCTCAAATAAAACGGAAAGCGGTGCAAGTGTGATAATTGAAAGCTACCAAGGAACCTGTTCCGGGGGTTACCTGAAACGTGCAGCTCGGTCGTCTGGCAAGACCCGAGGTGAGGGTTCTGTGACCCGAGCTTGATGTGCCGAGCGGCTGGTGGTTGTACCTGCAATGACACTCCGATGCTTAAGTTAGCATGGGTCCAAGCAGATATTGAGTAGAATTAGAGTATGAGTTATACCTGGGTGCTCCAGTGTATTTATAGTAGTTGGCTGTGATCTTCCCTGGATAAGATATTCTTATCTTATCTTATCTTTTGGGAGTTTTATCCCTATCTTTGTGGAACCGCCCTTCCTAGGCCTTTTCGGCCTTTAGGTTTTGGGCTTCGTTCCTTTTGATGGGCCTTCTTAGCTTATTTGTCCGAGGTCCGACCTCAGGCGTGGGCCTTGGGACGAGGTCGGACCTTCTATGAACTTCCCGAGTTTGGGGAGCTCGGTCAGGGTATGAACAGTGCCCCTGCCCGAGTTCGTCCTTTGAGAGGTCGAGCTCGGGCATAGTTCAAAATTTTCAAAAAATGGCCGTTTTCAGCATTTATTGCTTTTTTCCATTTCTCCTCGATTTCCGTTTGGGCTCTGTGAAGGCATTATTTATTTGCCCCTTTCCTCATTTTCTTCGTTTATTCTGTTCCCTTTCCATTTTCTGAGTTTTTGCCACCTCTCCTTCGAGCGCCGCTCCTTCTTTGTTCTTCTTCTCCGATTCTTTCTGTGGGTTTTTCCGGGGTTTCCTCTGCGCCGCCGTTTTCGTTCTCCTTGCATCGGAGCTCGTCGTCTTCTTCCTTTCTTCCAGGTTTGTTCTCGTCTTCATTTTCTTTGCGCACATATGCTTCT
>NW_026265207.1:1075-1241 GCF_000817695.3 Arachis duranensis | reverse complement strand
TGGTTTGTCCGGACTTTGATGGTGTGGGCTTGAAAGTAGGGACGGAGCCTCCGAGCTGTGAATATTAGGGCGTAGGCGAATTTTTCTATCTTCTGATAGTTTAATTCGGCCCCTTGTAGTGCCTTGCTTACAAAGTATATGGGGTGTTGTCCTTGATCGTTTTCTT
>NW_026265207.1:0-998 GCF_000817695.3 Arachis duranensis | reverse complement strand
AGTACGAGCTCTTCCCCTTTTAAAGGTTGGGTTAGGATTGGTGGCTGCCCGAGGAATTCCTTGAATTCTTGAAAGGCTTTTTCGCACTCCGGGGTCCATGAGAAGGGTTTCCCTTTCTTTAGGAGTGAGTAGAGAGGTAGTGATTTTATCGCTGATCCTGCCAAGAATCTTGATAGGGCGGCTAGCCTTCCATTTAACTGTTGTACTTCTTTGACACAGGTCGGACTTTTCATATTGAGTATCGCTTGGCATTTGTCCGGGTTTGCTTCGATGCCCCTTTGAGTCAACATGAAGCCTAAGAATTTTCCGGCTTCTGCGGCGAAGGTGCACTTTGTCGGGTTGAGCCTCATGTTGTGTTTTCTGAGGATGCCGAAGACACTGGTGAGGTCGGTCAGCAAGTTTCCGTCTTTTTGTGTCTTTACCAGCATGTCGTCGACGTACACCTCTAGTTGTAGTCCGATGTGCTCTGAGAACACTTTGTTCATTAGCCTCTGGTAGGTTGCCCCTGCGTTCTTCAGCCCGAAGGGCATTACTACGTAGCAGTAGTTTGCCCTTGGTGTTATGAACGAGGTCTTTTCTTGGTCGGGTCCGTACATCGGGATTTGATTGTATCCCGAGTATGCGTCCATGAAGGAGAGATATCTATAGCCTGAGGCTGCGTCTACTAAGGCGTCGATGTTTGGTAGTGGATATGGGTCTTTGGGGCAGGCTTTGTTGAGATCCGTGTAATCGACGCACATCCTCCATTTTCCGTTGGGCTTTTTTACCAGGACCATGTTTGCGAGCCATAGGGGGTATTTTACTTCTCGAATGAACCCTGCATCTAGTAATGCTTGTACTTGTTCTTCTATTGCTTGCATGCGCTCAGGCCCGAGTTTCCGGCGTCTTTGTTGGACAGGTCTGGACCCCGGGTATATTGATAGCTTATGGCACATCAGGTCGGGGCTTATGCCTGGCATGTCGGAGGCTTTCCAGGCGAAGAGGTCGGAATTCTCTTT
>NW_026265206.1:26706-26889 GCF_000817695.3 Arachis duranensis | reverse complement strand
GCTCTTTAATTCATGCAATTTAAGATTCCGCAATTCTCATCTAAATCTTGATTCCGCTCAACTAGAACACACTTCTAATCCTTGTGGGATTCGACCTCACTCTATTGTGAGTTTTTACTTGACGATAACCGGTGCACTTGCCGGAAGGAATTTTTGCCGATCGTGCAATTTCCTAAAATCGTA
>NW_026265206.1:26159-26495 GCF_000817695.3 Arachis duranensis | reverse complement strand
CAACTAACTCACTGACCCACTAACTATTTGAATTAATTCCTCAACTGCTCTAACCATACTCTTCCATTAACCAAGAGTATTTCACTTGTTTGTTGCTTGTGCTGTGTTCTTGTATGACAGGTAGGAGAGGAGAGATATCAACTCCTCCATATACCGAACCAGAAAGGACCCTTCATAAACTTAGAAGGGAAGCAAGAGGGAAGAGAGTACTGGGAGAAGAAGAATCTGAAGGAGAATCTGAGGACAATTTTGAGGAAGCTCTAGATCTCAACATGGATAGAGAAGTTCACAACCATGAGAGAGCTGATGGAAACAATGCCATTCCCGAGAGGAGGG
>NW_026265206.1:16423-18385 GCF_000817695.3 Arachis duranensis | reverse complement strand
TTAAATTCAAGGATAAATTCGAAATTTATGTACTTCTTGTTCTTTTGAATTAAAACATTTTTCATTTAAGAGAAGTGAAGGACTAATGGATTTTATTTCATAGCTTTAAGGCATGGTTACATACTAATGATCATGAAGTAAAGACACAAAACATAGATAAACACAATAATTAAAAACCGAAAACATAAAGAAATAAAGAACAAGGAATGAATCCACCTTTAGTGGCGTCTTCTTCTTGAAGGACCAATGATGTTCTTCAACTCTTCTATGTCCCTTCCTTGACTTTGTTGCTCCTCCCTCATTGCTTTTTGATCTTCTCTTATTTCTTGGAGAATGATGGAGTGCTCATGATGTTCCACCCTTAATTGTTCAACATTATGGCTCAAATCTTCTAAAGAGGTGCTGAGTTGCTCCCAATAGTTGTTGGGAGGAAAGTGCATTCCTTGAGGCATTTGTAGATGATGAACTTCCTCATGTTCTTCTTGAGGGCCGTGAGGAACTTCTCTTGTTTGCTCCATCCTTTTCTTGGTGATGGGCTTGTCTTCTTCAATGGAGACATCTCCATCTATGATAACTCCAGCTGAGTAACATAGATGGCAAATAAGGTGAGGGAAGGCTAGCCGTGCCATAGGTGAAGGCTTGTCAGCTATTTTGTAGAGTTCATTGGACATGACTTCATGAACTTCCACTTCCTCTCCAATCATGATGCTATGAATCATGATGGCCCGATCCACAGTAACTTCAGATCGGTTGCTTGTAGGAATGATAGATCTTTCGATGAACTCCAACCATCCTCTAGCTACAGGCTTGAGGTCCAGTCTTCTTAGTTGGACTGGTTTGCCTTTGGAGTCTATTCTCCATTGGGCACCTTCCACACATATGTCCATTAGGACTTGGTCCAACCTTTGATTAAAGTTGACCCTTCTTGTGTAGGGGCGTTCATCACCTTGCATCATGGGTAGGTGAAACGCCAACCTCATATTTTTCGGACTAAAATCTAAGTATTTCCCCCGAACCATTGTGATATAGTTCTTTGGATTCGGGTTCATACTTTGATCATGGTTCCTAGTGATCCATGCATTGGCATAGAACTCTTGAACCATTAAGATCCAGTCTTGTTGCATGGGGTTGGTTATGACTTCCCACCCTCTTCTTTGGATCTCATGTCGGATTTCCGGATACTCATTCTTTTTGAGCTTGAAGGGGACCTCAGGGATCACCCTCTTCTTTGCCACAACATCATAGAAGTGGTCTTGATGGCTTTTGGAGATGAATCTTTCCTTCTCCCATGACTCGGAGGTGGAAGCTTTTGCCTTCCCTTTTCCTTTTCTTGAGGATACTCCGGTCTTAGGTGCCATTGATGGTGATGAAAAACAAAAAGCTTAGGCTTTTTACCACACCAAACTAAAAATTTTGCTTTCCTCGAGCAAAAAGAAAAGAAGAGTAGAAGAAGAAGAAGAAGAAGAGAAAGTGGAAGAGAGGGAGAGAAGTGGGTTCGGCTATATGAGAGAAGAATAGGTAGTGTTGTGTGAAAATGAAGAAGAAAAGAGAGGTATTTATAGGGAGAGGGGGGAGGGTTAGGTTTCGGCCATTTGGGTGGGAATGGGTGGGAAATTGAATTTGAATTCGGCCATTTTGGGTGGGAATGGGTGGGAAATTGAATTTGAATTTTATGGAGGTAGGTGGGGTTTATGGGGAAGAGGAGGTTGATGTGAATGGTGCATTGGGTAATTGGGAAGATGAATTGAGTTGATTGGTGAAGGTTTTTGGGAAGAGTGACATGGGGGAAGAGTGAGAATGAGATTTAGATTAGGAGAGTGTGATTAGGATTAAAAGAAAAGGTAGGTGGGGATCCTGTGGGGTCCACAGATCCTGAGGTGGGGATCCTGTGGGGTCCACAGATCCTGAGGTGAAAAGAAATACCATTCCTTCACCATATAGGCATGTAAATTGCCTCCATTG
>NW_026265206.1:16118-16269 GCF_000817695.3 Arachis duranensis | reverse complement strand
CGCCAGTTTGTCCTCTCTGTGCACCATCCTGGCGTTAAACGCCAGGTTGTTGCTTGTTTCTGGCGTTCAGCGCCAGAATGGTGCTCTGTTCTGGCGTTGAACGCCAGTCTGCGCTGCCTCCAGGGTGAACAATTTTTTTCTTCTGTTTTTA
>NW_026265206.1:15578-15983 GCF_000817695.3 Arachis duranensis | reverse complement strand
AAAAATTAGATAAAATTGGGTTGCCTCCTAACAAGCGCTTCTTTAATGTCAATAGCTTGACAGTGGCTCTCATGGAGCCACAAGGTGATCATGTCAATGTTGTATAGTCCCAACACCAAACTTAGATTTTGGATATGGGATCTTAACACCAAACTTAGAGTTTGGTTGTGGCCTCACAACACCAAACTTAGAATTTGACTGTGTGGGCTTTTCTTGACTCTGAACTGTGAGAAGCTCTTCATGCTTACTCTCTTTTGTCACAGAGGGATGGCCATGTGCCTTAAACACAAGGTATTCCCCATTTAATTGAAGGACTAACTCTCCTCTATTGACATCTATCACAGCTTCTGCTGTGGCTAGGAAAGATCTCCCTAGGATGATGCATTCATCATCTTCCTTCCTAGT
>NW_026265206.1:9300-10590 GCF_000817695.3 Arachis duranensis | reverse complement strand
TTGAACTCCGAGTTATGACGTGTTTTGGGCGTTCAACTCCGGATCATGACGTTTTTCTGGCGTTTAACTCCAGACAGCAACGTGTACTTGGCGTTCAACGCCAAGTTACGTCGTCATTCTTCAAATAAAGTATGAACTATTATATATTGCTGGAAAGCCCTGGATGTCTACTTTCCAACACCATTGAGAGCGCGCCAATTGGAGTTCTGTAGCTCCAAAAAATCCATTTCGAGTGCAGGGAGGTCAGATTCCAACAGCATCAGCAGTCCTTTTGTCAGCCTTCTTCAGAGTTTTGCTCAAGTCTCTCAATTTCAGCCAGAATTTACCTGAAATCACAAAAAAACACACAAACTCATAGTAAAGTCCAGAAATGTGAATTTAACATAAAAACTAATGAAAACATCCCTAAAAGTAGCTTAAACTTGCTAAAAACAATATAAAAACAATGCCAAAAAGCGTATAAATTATCCGCTCATCATGAACCTTTTCAGATTGTGACTCAGCTTTGCTAAAGTTCCCAATTAGAGGTGTCCAGGGTTCTTAAGCACACTCTTTTTGCCTTGGATCACAACTTTATTTCTTTCTTTTCTCTCTTTTTTTTCGTTTTCTTTTCTTTTTCTCTCTTTTTTTTCGATTTTTTCTTGCTTCAAGAATCATTGTAATGATTTTTCAGATCCTCAGTAACATGTCTCCTTTTTCATCATTCTTTCAAGAGCCAACATTCATGAACCACAAATTCAAGATACATATGCACTGTTTAAGCATACATTCAGCGAACAAAAATATTGCCACCACATCAAAATAATTAAACTGTTATAAAATTCAAAATTCATGCAATTCTTCCTTTTTCAATTAAGCACATTTTTATTCAAGAAAGGTGATGGATTCATAAGACATTCATAACTTTAAGGCATAGACACTAAGACACTAATGATCAAAAGACACAAACATGGATAAACATAAACACTAAAATTCGAAAAACAGAAGAATAAAGAACAAGGAAATCAAAGAACGGGTCCACCTTAGTGATGGCGGCTTGTTCTTCTTCTTGAAGATCCTATGGAGTGCTTGAGCTCCTCAAGGTCTCTTCCTTGTCTTTGTTGCTCCTCCCTCATGATTCTTTGATCTTCTCTAATTTCATGGAGGAAAGTGCATCCCTTGAGGAATCTCAGGGATCTCATGATGAGTGGGGTCTCTTGTGTGCTCCATCCTCTTCTTAGTGATGGGCTTGTCCTCATCAATGGGGATGTCTCCCTCTATGTCAACTCCAACTGAATAACAGAGGTGACA
>NW_026265206.1:7969-8358 GCF_000817695.3 Arachis duranensis | reverse complement strand
ATGTTGGAACCTCCCAACACCAAACTAAGAGTTTGAATGTGGGGGTTCAACACCAAACTTAGAAATTGGTTGTGGCCTCCCAACACCAAACTTAGAGTTTGACTGTGGGGGCTCTGTTAGGCTCTGCTTTGAGAGAAGCTCTTCATGCTTCCTCTCCATGATGACAGAGGGTTATCCTTGGGCCTTAAACACCAAGGATTCTTCATTCACTTGAATGATCAATTCTCCTCTATCAACATCAATCACAGCCTTTGCTGTCTGCCAAGGATGATGGATTCATCCATGCACTTCCCAGTCTCTAGGACTATGAAATCAGTAGGGATGTAGTGGTCTTCAACCTTTACCAGAACATCCTCTACAAGTCCATGGGCTTGTTTTCTTGAGTTGTG
>NW_026265206.1:4891-6686 GCF_000817695.3 Arachis duranensis | reverse complement strand
AACTGATGAGGATCTTCCAATGGAAGTCCATGGAACTTGCAATTCTATTGCATTAGAGAAACTGATTGAGGCTTAAGCTCAAAGTTGTTTGCTCCAATGGCAGGGATAGAGATGCTTCTCCTATAAAAGTCGGGAGTAGGTGCAGTAAAGTCACCCAGCACCTTCCTTGCATTGTTGGCATTGTTGTTTTCGGCTGCCATGTGTTCTTCTTCTTTGAAGAATTCGGTCAGGTCCTCTAAAGAGAGTTGTGCTTTGGCTTCTCTTAGCTTTCTCTTCAAGGTCCTTTCAGGTTCAGGATCAGCCTCAACAAGAATGTTTATGTCTTTGCTCCTGCTCATAAGAAAGAGAAGGGAACAAGAAAATGTGGAATCCTCTATGTCACAGTATAGAGATTCCTTTAGGTGTCAGAAGAAAAGAAAAGTAGAAGACAGAAGTAGAAAATTCGAACTTATCAAAAGAGAATGAGTTCGAATTTTGCGTTAAGGGACAGTGTTAGTCCATAAATAGAAGGATGTGAGAAGAAGGGATGTGATTTTCGAAAATTAAGTGAAAGATTTTGAAAACATTTTTGAAAAACATTACTTAATTTTCGAAAATGAAAGTGGGAAAGAGATCAAGTGTTTTTTGAAAAAGATTTTGAAATCAGAAATCAAAAAGATTTGATTGAAAACTATTTTGAAAAAGATGTGGTTAAGAAGATATGATTAGTTTTAAAAAGATGTGATTGAGAAGATATGAGTTGAAAAACATTTAAAAAAGATTTGATTTTGAAAATTAATGACTTGGCTATCAAGAAAAGATATGATTCAAACATTAAACCTTTCTCAACAGAAAAGGCAATATACTTGAAATGTTGAATCAAATCATTAATTGATAGTAAGTATCTTTAAAAATGGAAAGAAATTGGTTTTGAAAAAGATTTGATTGAAAAATTGATTTGAAAAAGATTTGATTTTGAAAAGATTTTGAAAACTTGAAAAAAAATTGATTTGAAAACAAAATCTTCCCCTTTTAGCCATCCTGGCGTTAAACGCCCAGAATGGTGCACATTCTGGCGTTTAACGCCCAAAACTATACCCTTTTGGGCGTTAAACGCCCAACCAGGTACCCTGGCTGGCGTTTAAACGCCAGTCTGTCCTTCTTCACTGGGCGTTTTGAACGCCCAGCTTTTCTGTACAATTCCTCTGCAGTATGTTCTGAATCTTCAATTCTCTGTATTATTGACTTGAGAAGACACAAAGTAAAAATATTTTTGGATTTTTAATAATAAGGATAAATCAAAATGCAACAAGAATCAAATAACAATGCATGTAAGACACCAAACTTAGCAGTTTGTATACTACTGACACAAACAAAATGAAAATGCATATGAGACACACAAAACACCCAAGTCAATTGAATTTAAAGATCAGAGCATGGTGCGCGAAATTGTGAACAATACTTTTTCACAACTCTCATAATCCCCGGTCATGAACCCCAAAAACTTAGTAGCTCAATACCATGGCATTACACAACTTCGCACAACTAACCAGCAAGTGCACTGGGTCGTCCAAGTAATAAACCTTACGCGAGTAAGGGTCGATCCCACGGAGATTGTTAGTATTGAAGCAAGCTATGGTCATCTTGTAAATCTTAGTCAGGCAAACTCAAATGGTAATGGTGGTGAACGAAAATAACAAAAAGGTAAAGATAGAGATACTTATGTAATTCATTGGTAGGAACTTCAGATAAGCGCATGAAGATGCCTTCCCTTCCGTCTCTCTGCTTTCCTACTGTCTTCATCCAATCCTTCTTA
>NW_026265206.1:417-697 GCF_000817695.3 Arachis duranensis | reverse complement strand
GCTTGTTTTCTTGAGTTGTCTGCCATCTCTAGTGAGATTTTTGCAGCTTGCACCTCAAAGATCCCTAACTTCTCCTTTACAGAGAGGGGCATGAGGTTTACACTTGACCCTAAGTCACACAAGGCCTTCTTGAAGGTCATGGTACCTATGGTACAAGGTATAGAAAACTTCCCAAGATCTTGCCTGTTTTGAGGCAGTGTCTGCCTAGACAAGTCATCCAGTTCTTTGGTGAGCAAAAGGGGTTCATCCTCCCAAGTCTCATTTCCAAATAACTTGTCAT
>NW_026265206.1:0-317 GCF_000817695.3 Arachis duranensis | reverse complement strand
AGGAATACTCATCAGAGCTCATGAATGGCAGAAGTAAGTCCAATGGAATCTCTATGGTCTCATTTTGAGCCTCAGATTCCCATGGTTCCTCTTTGGGGAACTCATTGGAGGCCAGTGGATGCCCAGTGAGGCCTTCCTCAGTGGCATTCACTGCCTCTTCTTCCTCCCAAAATTCGGCCATGTTGATGGCCTTGCACTCTTCTTTTGGATTTTCTTCTGTATTGCTTGGGAGAGGTCTAGGAGGGAGCTCAGTAATTTTCTTGCTCAGCTGACCCACTTGTCCTTCCAAATTTCTAATGGAGGACCTTGTTTCAGTC
>NW_026265205.1:26414-26895 GCF_000817695.3 Arachis duranensis | reverse complement strand
TTTCGAAAAAAATCAGAAAGAGATAAGATAAAAGATATGATTTTAAAAGGTATGATCAGAAAAAGATATAATTTTAAAAAAGAAAAGATATGAATCAAAATTTAAAAGACAGATTTGAATTTTAATTTTGAAAAGGATTTTTAAAAGGAGTTAAAGATGTGTTGGAAACAAATTTGAAAAGATGATGGATTGAATTGGAAAGCCATTTGTTCTTTTGGGTTAAGATAAATCTAAAAAATTTGCAATCAATTGGATTTTAGAAATTAGGATAAACTTTTTGGAATTGAAAGTGATAATTTAAAATATGTTTATGCAAGAAATCATGAATTAAAACATAAAAAGTTTGAAAAATTATGAAGAAAAATGAAATTGTACCTCCTCCCACCATCCTGGCGTTAAACGCCCACATGGTGCATGGTTTGGGCGTTTAACGCCCACATGTTGCTTCTCCTGGGCGTTCAACGCCCATGTGATGCTTCTT
>NW_026265205.1:20729-22409 GCF_000817695.3 Arachis duranensis | reverse complement strand
TAGATGCAGGTATTAGGTTGATACTTGCCCCAAGATCGCATAAAGCTTGCTTGGTACAAACACCTTCTAGTGTGCATGGTATCATAAAGCTCCCAGGATCTTTAAGCTTCTCAGGTAAGCTTTTCAGAATGACTGCACTGCATTCTTCAGTGAGGTAAACTTTTTCAGTTTCCCTCCAATCCTTCTTATGACTTAAGATCTCTTTCATGAACTTAGCATAAGAAGGTATTTGCTCAAGTGCTTCTGCAAACGGAATCTTTATTTCAAGAGTTCTGAGATAGTCTGCAAAGTGGGCAAATTGCTTATCCTGTTCCGCTTGGCGGAGTTTTTGAGGATAAGGCATTTTGGCTTTGTATTCCTCAACCTTAGTTGCTGCCGGTTTATTACCTACAGAAGTGGGTTGGGAAGCCTTTTTAGAAGGGTTGTTATCAGCACTTGTATGTGACTGATCACCCACTGGCGTTTGAATACTAGGGGTGGAAGCTGGGGTGGCGTCAAACGCCACCTCCTTACTTGTCACTGGCGTTTGAACGCCAGAACCATGTTTCTTTTGGGCGTTCAATGCCAGATCCATGCTTGTTTCTGGCGTTGAACGCCAGGAATGAGCATGGTTTGGGCGTTCAGCGCCAGCTTTATCCCTTTCTGGGCTCTGCTTGTCCTCAGAGAGATTTTGAGTAGCTATTTGTTCATTTCCTGTCTTCTTGCTGCTTTGAAGTGAGGTATTTAATGTTTTCCCACTTCTTAATTGAACTGCTTGGCATTCATCTGCTATTTGTTTTGACAGTTGCTTTTCTGTCTGTTTTAATTGCACTTCCATGTTCCTGTTAGCCATTCTTGTTTCCTGTAATATTTCCTTAAATTCGGCTAGCTGCTGAGTTAGAAAGTCTAATTGCTGATTAAATTCATTAGCCTGGTCCACCGGACTGAGTTCTGCAGTTACTTTTTTAGCTTCTTCTTTCATGGAAGATTCACTGCTTAGGTACAGATGCTGATTTCTGGCAACTGTATCAATAAGCTCTTGAGCTTCTTCAATTGTTTTTCTCATATGTATAGATCCACCAGCTGAGTGGTCTAGAGAAATTTGAGCTTTTTCTGTAAGCCCATAGTAAAAGATGTCTAATTGCACCCATTCTGAAAATATTTCAGAGGGGCATTTTCTTAACATCTCTCTGTATCTCTCCCATGCATCATAAAGGGATTCATTTTCTCCTTGTTTGAAGCCTTGGATGCTTAGCCTTAGCTGTGTCATCCGTTTGGGAGGGAAATAGTGATTCAGGAATTTTTCTGACAGCTGTTTCCATGTTTTTATGCTGTTCTTAGGCTGGTTGTTTAACCACCTCTTAGCTTGATCTTTTACAGCAAATGGAAACAGTAATAATCTGTAGACATCCTGATCTACTCTTTTATCATGTACTGTATCAGCAATTTGCAGAAATTGTGCCAGAAACTCTGTAGGTTCTTCATGTGGAAGACCAGAATACTGGCAATTCTGCTGCACCATGATAATGAGCTGAGGATTCAGCTCAAAGCTACTAACTCCAATAGAGGGTATACAGATACTACTCCCATATGAAGCAATAGTGGGGTTAGCATATGACCCCAGAGTCCTCCTGGACTGATCATTCCCCCTTAATTCCATAATGGAATAAAAGAGATGATATGTATGTTGCTATTATTTAT
>NW_026265205.1:17293-17469 GCF_000817695.3 Arachis duranensis | reverse complement strand
TGGTGCCAGTTCCGGCGTTTAACGCTGGGATTTCTGAGGGTGACTTTGAACGCCGGTTTGGGCCATCAAATCTTGGGCAAATTATGGACTATCATATATTGCTGGAAAGCCCAGGATGTCTACTTTCCAACGCCGTTGAGAGCGCGCCAATTGGGCTTCTGTAGCTCCAGAAAATT
>NW_026265205.1:16397-17027 GCF_000817695.3 Arachis duranensis | reverse complement strand
CAATGCCAAAAAGCGTACAAATTATCCGCTCATCACAACACCAAACTTAAATTGTTGCTTGTCCTCAAGCAACTGAAAATCGAACAAGATAAAAAAAGAAGAGAATATGCAATGAACTCCAAAAACATCTATGAAGATCAGTATTAATTAGATGAGCGGGGCTTTTAGCTTTTTGCCTCTGAATAGTTTTGGCATCTCAGTCCATCCTTTGAAATTCAGAATGATTGGCTTCTTTAGGAACTCAGAATCCAGATAGTGTCATTGATTCTCCTCGTTAAGTATGATGATTCTTGAACATAGCTACTTATTGAGTCTTGGCCGTGGCCCAAAGCACTCTGTCTTCCAGTATTACCACCGGATACATACATGCCACAGACACATAATTCAGTGAACCTTTTCAGATTGTGACTCAGCTTTGCAAGAGTCCCCAACTAGAGGTGTCCAGGGTTCTTAAGCACACTCTTTTTGCCTTGGATCACAACTTTATTTCTTTCTTTTCTCTCTTTTTTTTCGAATTTTTTTCTTTTTCTCTTTTTTTTTCATTGCTTTTTCTTGCTTCAAGAATCATTTTAAAGATTTTTCAGATCCTCAGTAACATTTCTCCTTTTTCATCATTCTTTCAAGAGCCAA
>NW_026265205.1:15784-16287 GCF_000817695.3 Arachis duranensis | reverse complement strand
GCCACCACATCAAAATAATTAAACTGTTATAAAATTTAAAATTCATGCAATTCTTTTCTTTTTCAATTAAGAACAATTTTTTTTTATTTTTATTTAAGAAAGGTGATGGATTTATAGGACATTCATAACTTTTAGACATAGACACTAGGACACTAATGATCACAAGACACAAACATAGATAAACATAAGCAATAATTTTCGAAAAACAGGAAAATAAAGAACAAAGGAAATTAAAGAACGGGTCCACCTTAGTGATGGCGGCTTGTTCTTCCTCTTGAAGATCCTATGGAGTGCTTGAGCTCCTCAATGTCTCTTCCTTGTCTTTGTTGCTCCTCTATCATGATTCTTTGATCTTCTCTAATTTCATGGAGGATGATGGAGTGTTCTTGGAGCTCCACCGTTAGTTGTCCCATGTTGGAACTCAATTCTCCTAGGGAGGTGTTTAGTTGCTCCCAATAGTTTTGTGGAGGAAAGTGCATCCCTTGAGGAATCTCAGGGATTTG
>NW_026265205.1:13789-15671 GCF_000817695.3 Arachis duranensis | reverse complement strand
CCTCTATGTCAACTCCAACTGAATAACAGAGGTGATAAATGAGATGAGGGAAGGCTAACCTTGCCAAGGTAGAGGACTTGTCCGCCACCTTATAGAGTTCTTGAGCTATAACCTCATGAACTTCTATTTCTTCTCCAATCATGATGCTATGAATCATGATAGCCCGGTTTATGGTAACTTCGGACCGGTTGCTAGTTGGAATGATTGAGCGTTGAATAAACTCCAACCATCCTCTAGCCATGGGCTTGAGGTCATGCCTTCTCAATTGAACCGGCTTCCCTCTTGAATCTCTCTTCCATTGGGCACCCTCTTCACATATGACTGTGAGGACTTGGTCCAACCTTTGATCAAAGTTGACCCTTCTAGTGTAAGGGTGTTCATCTCCTTGCATCATGGGCAAGTTGAATGCCAACCTTACATTTTCCAGACTAAAAACAAAGTATTTCCCCTGAACCATAATAAGCCAATTCTTTGGATCCGGGTTCATACTTTGGTCATGGTTCTTGGTGATCCATGCGTTGGCATAGAACTCTTGAACCATCAAGATTCCGACTTGTTGAATGGGGTTGGTAAGAACTTCCCAACCTCTTCTTCGGATCTTATGTCGGATCTCCGGATATTCCTCTTTTTGAGTGAAAAAGGGACCTCGGGGATCACCTTCTTCAAGGCCACAACTTCGTAGAAGTGGTCTTGATGCACCCTTGAGATGAATCTCTCCATCTCCCATCACTCGGAGGTAGAAGCTTTTGCCTTCCCTTTCCTCTTTCTAGAGGTTTCTCTGGCCTTGGATGCCATAAATGGTTACGGAAAAACAAAAAGCAAAGCTTTTACCACACCAAACTTAAAAGGTTTGCTCGTCCTCGAGCAAAAGAAGAAAGAAGAGAGTAGAAGAAGAAGAAATGAGGAAGAAGGGAATGGCTTTGTGTTCGGCCAAAAGGGGAAGAAGTGGTGTTTAGGTTGTGTGAAAATGAAAGAGGGAAGATGGGTTTATATAGAAGTGGGGAGGGGCTTGGTTCGGTCATGTATGGAAGGGTTTGGGAGGGAAAGTGGTTTGAATTTGAAGGGTGAGGTAGGTGGGGTCTTATGAAGGATGGATGTGAGTGGTGAAGAGAAAGATGGGATTTGATAGGTGAAGGGTTTTTGGGGAAGAGGTGTTAAGGTGATTGGTGAATGGGTGAAGAAGAGAGAGAGTGGTGGGGTAGGTGGGGGTCCTGTGGGATCCACAGATCCTGAGGTGGCAAGGAAAAGTCATCCCTGCACCAAATGGCAAGCAAAAATGCGCTTTTAGCCAATTCTGGCGTTAAACGCCGGGCTGGTGCCCATTTTTGGCGTTTAACGCCAGCTTCTTGCCCTTTTCTGGCGTTTAACGCCAGTCTGGTGCCCCTTTCTGGCGTTAAATGCCCAGAATGGCGCCAGACTGGGCGTTAAACGCCCACCAGCTAGCCTTACTGGCATTTAAACGCCAGTACGCTCTCCTCCAGGGTGTGCTGTTTTTCCTTCTGCTTTTCATTCTGTTTTTGCTTTTTTTATTGATTTTGTGACTTCTCATGATCATCAACCTACAAAAGACATAAAATAACAAAAGAGAATAGATAAAATATAACATTGGGTTGCCTCCCAACAAGCGCTTCTTTAATGTCAGTAGCTTGACAGAGGACACTCATGGAGCCTCAGAGATGCTCAGAGCAATGTTGGAACCTCCCAACACCAAACTTAGAGTTTGAATGTAGGGGTTCAACACCAAACTTAGAGTTTGGTTGTGGCCTCCCAACACCAAACTTAGAGTTTGACTGTGGGGGCTCTGTTTGGCTCTGTTTTGAGAGAAGCTCTTCATGCTTCCTCTCCATGATGACAGAGGGATATCCTTGAGCCTTAAACACAA
>NW_026265205.1:9712-10339 GCF_000817695.3 Arachis duranensis | reverse complement strand
CACCTTGTAAATCTTAGTCAGGCAAACTCAAATGGATATGGGTGATATACGAATAAAAACATAAAGATAAAGATAGAGATATTTATGTAATTCATTGGTAGGAATTTCAGATAAGCGTATGAAGATGCTTATCCCTTCCGTCTCTTTGCTTTCCTACTGCCTTCATCCAATCCTTCTTACTTATGTATGCAAGGGTTTCACCGTTGTCAGTGGCTACCTCCCATCCTCTCAGTGGAAATGTTCAACGCACCCTGTCACAGCACGGCTATCCATCTGTCGATTCTCAATCAGGTTGGAATAGAATCCAGTGATTCTTTTGCATCTGTCACTAACGCCCAGCACTCGCAAGTTTGAAGCACGTCACAGTCATTCATTACCGGAATCCTACTCGGAATACCACGGACAAGGTTAGACCTTCCGGATTCCCAGGATCCTACTCGGAATACCACAGACAAGGTGAGACTTTCTGGATCCTCATAAATGCCGCCAACTATCTAACTTATACCACGAAGATTCTGTTGGGGAATCTAAGAGATACGCATTCAAGCTCAGTTGCATGTAGAACGGAAGTGGTTGTCAATCACGCGCGTTCATGAGTGAGAATGATAATGAGGGTTACTTATCATC
>NW_026265205.1:8740-9122 GCF_000817695.3 Arachis duranensis | reverse complement strand
GCCCACTTGGTGTGTGCTTGGGCTGAGCATTGAAGCTTTCATATGTAGAGACTTTTCTTGGAGTTAAACGCCAGCTTTTGTGCCAATTTGGGCGTTTAACTCCCATTTTGGTGCCAGTTCCGGCGTTTAACGCTGGGATTTCTGAGGGTGACTTTGAACGCCGGTTTGGGCCATCAAATCTTGGGCAACTTATGGACTATCATATATTGCTGGAAAGCCCAGGATGTCTACTTTCCAACGCCGTTGAGAGCGCGCCAATTGGGCTTCTGTAGCTCCAGAAAATTCACTTCGAGTGCAGGGTGGTCAGAATCCAACAGCATCTGCAGTCCTTTTTAGTCTCTGAATTAGATTTTTGCTCAGGTCCCTCAATTTCAGCCAGAAA
>NW_026265205.1:8281-8662 GCF_000817695.3 Arachis duranensis | reverse complement strand
CATAGTAAAGTCCAGAAAAGTGAATTTTAACTAAAAACTAATAAAAATATACTAAAAACCAACTAGATCATACTAAAAACAATGCCAAAAAGCGTACAAATTATCCGCTCATCAGTCTGCCATCTCTAGTGAGATTTTTGCAGCTTGCACCTCAAAGATCCCTAGCTTCTCCATTACAGAGAGAGGCAAGAGGTTTACACTTGACCCTAGGTCACACAAGGCCTTCTTGAAGGTCATGGTGCCTATGGTACAAGGTATTGAAAACTTCCCAGGATCCTGTCTCATTTGAGGTAATTTCTGCCTAGACAAGTCATCCAGTTCTTTGGTAAGCAAAGGGGGTTCATCCTCCCAAGTCTCATTTCCAAATAACTTGTCATTTAG
>NW_026265205.1:6035-7420 GCF_000817695.3 Arachis duranensis | reverse complement strand
TATGATGCTCCATTCAGAAAGCATGTCAGAGGGACATTTTCTGATTAATTGTTTGTATCTTTCTCAAGCTTCATAGAGGGATTCTCCTTCCTTCTGTCTGCAGGTTTGGACTTCCACTCTAAGCTTACTCAGTTTTTGAGGTGGAAAGAATTTTGCCAAGAAGGCATTGACTAGCTTTTTCCAAGAGTTCAGGCTTTCTTTAGGTTGTGAGTCTAACCATGTCCTATCTTTGTCTCTTACAGCAAAAGGGAATAGCATAAGTCTGTAGACCTCAAGGTCAACCCCATTAGTCTTGACAGTGTCACAGATTTGCAAGAACTCAGCTAAAAACTGATGAGGATCTTCTAATGGAAGTCCATGGAACTTGCAATTTTGTTGCATTAGAGAAACCAATTGAGGCTTAAGCTCAAAGTTGTTTGCTCTAATGGCAGGGATAGAGATGCTTCTCCCATAGAAGTCGGGAGTAGGTGCAGTAAAGTCACCCAGCACCTTCCTTGCATTGTTGGCATTGTTGTTGTTTTCGGCTGCCATGGGTTCTTCTTCTTTGAAGATTTCTATTAGGTCCTCTACAGAGATTTGTGCCTTAGCTTCTCTTAGTTTTCGCTTCAAGGTCCTTTCAGGTTCAGGGTCAGCCTCAACAAGAATGCTTTTGTCTTTGCTTCTGCTCATATGAAAGAGAAGAGAACAAGAAAATATGGAATCCTCTATGTCACAGTATAGAGACTCCTTGAAGTGTCAGAGGAAAAGAAAAATAGAAGGCAGTAGTAGAAAATTCGAACTTATCAAAGAAGATAGAGTTCGAATTGTGCATTAAGGAATATTGTTAGTCCATAAATAGAAGGATGTGAGAAGAAGGGAAGTAATTTTCGAAAATTAAGTAAAAGATTTTTGAAAACATTTTGAAAAACACTAATTGATTTTCGAAAACCAAGAGTGGAAAAGAAATCAAGTGATTTTTGAAAAAGATTTTGAAATTAGAAATAAAAAAGATTTGAATGAAAACTATTTTGAAAAAGATGTGATTAGGAAGATATGATTGAAAAGCATTTTAAAAAGATTTGATTTTGAAAATTAATAACTTGGCTATCAAGAAAAGATATGATTCAAACATTGAACCTTTCTCAACAGAAAAGGCAACATACTTGAAATGTTGAATCAAATCATTAATTGATAGCAAGTATCCTTGAAAATAGAAATAAATTGATTTTGAAAAAGATTTGATTGAAAAATTTGATTTGAAAAAGATTTGATTTTGAAAATATTTTGAAAACTAAAAAAAAATTTGATTTGAAAACAAAATCTCCCCTCTTGTGCCATCTTGGCGTTAAACGCCTAGAATGGTGCACATTCTGGCGTTTAACGCCCAAAACTCTACCCTTTTGGGT
>NW_026265205.1:5731-5955 GCF_000817695.3 Arachis duranensis | reverse complement strand
GCGTTTAAACGCCAGTCTGTCTTCTTCACTGGGCATTTTGAATGCCCAGCTTTTTCTGTGTAGTTCCTCTGCTGTATGTTCTGAATCTTCAATCCTCTATATTATTGACTTGAAAAGACACAAATTAAAAATATTTTTGGATTTTTAATAATGAGGAATAATCAAAATGCAACTAAAATCAAATAACAATGCATGCAAGACACCAAACTTAGCAGTTTGTATAC
>NW_026265205.1:5344-5697 GCF_000817695.3 Arachis duranensis | reverse complement strand
AACAGTTTAAGTTTGGTGTTGTGATGAGAGGATATTTTATACGCTTTTTGGGGGGTAATTTCATGTAGATTTTAGCATGTTTTAATTAGTTTTTAGTTTAATATTATTAGTTTTTAGGCAAAAATCATATTTCTGGACTTTACTATGAGTGTGTGTATTTTTCTGTGATTTCAGGTATTTTCTGACTGAAATTGAGCAAGCTGAGCAAAAATCTGACTTAGGCTGAAAAAGGACTGCTGATGTTGTTGGATCCTGACCTCCCTGCACTCGAAATGGATTTTTCTGGAGCTACAGGAGTCCAATTGGCGCGCTCTCAACGGCGTTGGAAAGTAGACATCCAGGGCTTTCCAGCC
>NW_026265205.1:4656-5092 GCF_000817695.3 Arachis duranensis | reverse complement strand
AAGTGGATTTCTGCACCAATTATCTTAGTTTACTCATATTCTGTAAACCTAGGTTACTAGTTTACTATTTAAACAACTTAGAGAATTATCTTGTACCTCATGACATTTTCAGATCTGCATTACATACTTTGTGACGGCATGAGTCTCTAAACTCCATTGTTGGGGGTGAGGAGCTCTGCAGCGTCTCGATGATTTAATACAATTCCTTTGTTTTCCATTCAAACACGCTTGTTCTTATCTAAGATGTTTATTCGCGCTTAATTATGGAGAAGGTGATGATCCATGACACTCATCACCTTCCTCAGTCCATGAACGTGTGCCTGACAACCACCTCCGTTCTACATCAGATTGAATGAGCATCTCTTAGCTTCCTTAATCAGAATCTTCGTGGTATAAGCTAGAACTGATGGCGGCCACTCTTGAGGATCCGAAAAGT
>NW_026265205.1:0-479 GCF_000817695.3 Arachis duranensis | reverse complement strand
TCCTTGGGCACAAAATTTCGAACAAGGGGATAGAGGTGGACCAAGCTAAGGTGGAAGTAATTGAAAAATTACCACCACCTGCTAATGTTAAGGCAATCAGAAGCTTTCTGGGACATGCAGGGTTCTATAGGAGGTTTATAAAGGATTTTTCAAAAATTGCCAAACCTCTGAGCAACCTGCTAGCTGCAAACACGCCATTTATCTTTGATGAAGAGTGTCTGCAGGCATTTGAGACTCTGAAAGCTAAATTGGTTACAGCACCAATCATCTCTGCACCAGACTGGACATTACCATTTGAACTGATGTGTGATGCCAGTGACCATGCCATTGGTGCAGTGTTGGGACAAAGGCATGACAAGCTTCTGCATGTCATTTACTATGCCAGCCGTGTGCTAAACGATGCACAGAAGAATTACACAACCACAGAAAAAGAGCTACTTGCAGTGGTTTACGCCATTGACAAATTCAGATCCTACTTA
>NW_026265204.1:26482-26898 GCF_000817695.3 Arachis duranensis | reverse complement strand
AGCCTTGGTCGACAGGCCCGGGTAATCTTTGAAATTTCATCGTGATGGGGATAGATCATTGCAATTGTTGGTCTTCAACGAAGAATTCCTAGTAAGCGCGAGTCATCAGCTCACGTTGACTACGTCCCTGCCCTTTGTACACACCGCCCGTCGCTCCTACCGATTGAATGGTCCGGTGAAGTGTTCGGATCGCGGCGACGTGGGCGGTTCGCTGTCGGCGACGTTGTGAGAAGTCCACTGAGCCTTATCATTTAGAGGAAGGAGAAGTCGTAACAAGGTTTCCGTAGGTGAACCTGCGGAAGGATCATTGTCGATGCCGCACAAACCAGGATTGACGCGCGAACGAGTCCACAAACACCCGAGGCGGGGAAGGGCCGGCCGTGCGCGGCCGGCGCCCCGTCTCAAACAAGAACAAA
>NW_026265204.1:12339-18608 GCF_000817695.3 Arachis duranensis | reverse complement strand
TTTTTTTGTTTTTCTTTTGAACCAAGGATTTTCTTATTGAGGTTCATAGACAGTAGGTCACTCTCTACTTAGAAAAAGACATTCTAGTCCACTTATTCACTAATAGTGAGTTCTTATACAATCACACACATACCACCACTTACATTTATTCTATTTCTTTCTAACAGTGAACCATCTCATTTCACAATCAAACATTTCTTTTATTGAATTAAAGATGCAGGGGACAGACATGCTTCTTGTTAAGTGAAAGTAAACACACAAGCACAAGCTTAAACTAGCTTACTTATTTTAAGGTAAACACACATAATGCAAAGACTATTAAAATGACAACTTAAGGATGCAAGGACACTTCAACAGATAGAATGCATGCTTTTTCTTTGTAGTGATGAATAAGGAGCAAGTCCACCTTTTATTTGTCATGCTTTTTCTTTCTTCTTTCATATACTTGGTTGTTGGTGTTCCCTGTGTCCATGTTTGTTGTCTGTTGACCTCTCCAAAACCCAGCTTTGTTCATCGTCTCCTCTACTCTATCTTCAAGCATCATGGCTTTGTTTGCTTCTATTTCACTTTTATTTTTGAAGAACTCCTCATATGTTGGGAATGCTGGATCCATGTTGTGCAGATGTTCACCAACATAATTCAGTTTGATTTGACTATTAATGTTGTAATCGGCTTGGACTTCATATCTTGCATCTTGGAGGGTCGTAAACTCATTGATAGCTCTCATGGTTTCGGCCTGCATTTGTGCCAACTTCCCAAATGCCTCATGAGATTGAAAGGCATGTTCTTCTTGCATTGCAATGAATTTTGACTCAAACTCATTTTGTTGATTCATCATTTGCAGCTGCCATTCTTTTTGTTCTTGTTGATGCCTCAAGTATTGTGAATGGTACTCTTCTTGCCTTTCTTGAATTCT
Organism: Arachis duranensis; assembly: GCF_000817695.3. Classification (NCBI taxonomy): domain Eukaryota; kingdom Viridiplantae; phylum Streptophyta; class Magnoliopsida; order Fabales; family Fabaceae; genus Arachis; species Arachis duranensis. The sequence goes on along the minus strand of NW_026265204.1, from coordinate 17,692 downwards.
TGTGTATTGGTGTGATAATCTTCCAATTGCTTCTTGCATTTGAGTCATGTCCATATTGCCTTGTGGGACAAAGTGCGGCTGTTCCTCCTCTTCTTGTGGTTCTTCTTCTGGTTGTGGCTCATCTTCTTCCATTGCTTCTTCTCTTTGCCTTCTTGGTCTTCGGCCATGATGTGCTTCGGGAGTCGTTGTCATTCTTTCAATGGTTATGGGTAAGCCTTGGCTTATCCACTTTGGATTCTCATCTTCCAGTGGTACTTTAGCCTTCATACATAACCTCCAAATGGTACTTGGATAGTACAACCAAGATCCGGCCGCATTCTTCTCGGCAATCCGTTGAATATCTTTTGCAAGAATCTCATGGACTTTGATCTCTCCTCCTACCATGATGCAATGCAACATCACAGCTCTCTCCCTGTTAACTTTTGAGGTGTTTACTGTGCCCAGAATTGATCTTTTCATCAGCTCATACCATCCTTTAGCTTCCGGGGTGAGGTCACATCTCTTCAAATACTTATATCGGTTCTTGCCATCTCCTTCCCATTCGGAGTTCTCTAAACAAATATCTCTAGCAATCTCATCATAGTCTTGATCCTCATTCAACCTTTGTTGGTATCCCGGTTCATTAAAGCGGACTGACTTTAGCCCCAAGACTTTCTTGATTGCATTCGAGCTAAAATCTACTTCCACTCCCCGCACATAGCTCTTGTATGTTGGTGGCTCACGCATGTCAAGCCTTGGGACGTTGGCATAAAACTCTCTTACAATATTGGCATTGATTCGGGTGTCTGGTGATGTAAGCTCCTCCCACCTCCTCTTTTGAATTTTGTTCTTCATTTCTTGACATCCATCATCCGGAAATAAGAATGGGATTTCCGGATAGATCTTCTTGTTGTTCATCCACTCCATTTGAAATTGATGGTATGAAGACTTGAATCTCCATCGGTCATATTCATGGGTGCTTTCCTCCACCATAGGTTCTTTTCCTTTTCTTCGTTTGGTTCTTGATGAGGAGGCCATGATCACTTAGTTGGTGGAGTTTTGTAAGGTTAGAGGGGTGTGAAGAGTGTTAGAGAGTTTGATGTGAGTTTGGGGCACAAAGAGGTGAGACCGAATTGGTTGGGGTGAGAATTGACGAAGGGAGGTTTAGATTGTTGGAAAGAAGTGTAGCTTATGGTGAAGGATGAAAGAATTGAGGTTTCAAAGCCACAAGGATTCGGTTATGTGCATGGCTAAAAGGTGGTGAGCTTTTTAAATGAGCAATGAAAGGCTAGGATGAAATTGGACTCATGGGAATCAAAGGTATGTATGAAAAGATGAATGAAGACAAAATATGCTCCTTGCCTTGCCTTTGCCGTGACCAACTTCTGAGGAATGGCAGATTCTTTTTTTGATGTGATGATATTTTGTCCTCATGCTATGCTTTTCCTTTGTCTTGTCTCTTTCATTGAAGATTCTTTGACTACCTAATCATCACAACAAAACAACACACATTAGCTCATTTAACCGTGGCTAGAGTTGTTCTTTTTATAAAAAAAAAATTGTGAACCATCAATCCTTACACTATTTGAGTCGTGACACTCTCTTAGGAGGACACCAAACTTAATGTTTGGTTATGTGCAAAGAAAATGAGTTTTTTTTTTCTCCAATTAGTGTAATCCACATGTCAAATGTTCATAAGAATTGTTTTTGTTTCACTTTCTTTTTCTCTCTTTTTTTTTTCATGAAGGATCAATTGTGTTTCTTAAATTGGTGCATCAAAGTTTGATGAACACCAAACTTGTTTCTTGTTAAAAATTACACCACAATTAATTCCTTCATCATCAAGTCAAAATTTTCTATTTAAGAGGTTTTGGAAGAAAAACAATTTGTATGATTATTGATGCATGAATTCCTCATTTTCATGAAGTTATGTGAACACCAAACTTAGTGTTTGGCTATATGCTTTATCAAGACACTTTCTACCTCAGGTTGGGTTGCCTCCCAACAAGCGCTTCTTTAATGTCACTAGCTTGACATTGAGGCTCTCTTTTATGGTGGTTGGTGCTTGTAGGGCCTCAATTTGTCTCCCCTGACTGTGATCCTCTTCTTTGTTTTCTGGTGTTCAATCTCTGCGTGCTCTAATGAGAGTATGTTGCTGACAATGTAGTAATCCTCAGTTTGTTGATTTGCACCTAACTGTTGATATATCAGTTGCACTTTGTCACCTTTGGACAGCCCCTCTGTTGGGATCCTCCTGTTCTTCCAACCCCTTTTTGTTTTGTTTCTGTGTTTCATCTTTCCTTTTGTTGATCTTTTTTTTCTGGCCATGGGCTTCTCTTGGGGACCTCTTTTCTCAGTGACTAATATTCCAATATCCTCTTGGGCTTCTTCATTAATTTGCATAATTCTTGGCCTTGGGGTGTTGCTGTGACTTTCCTTGTCATTTTCTTCCTTCAGCTGTGATCCTCCCTTGTCAATTTCCATATAGTCTTTCTTCTTTTCACTAAACTGTGCCTCTGGTAAGACCTTCAGAATGACATTCTGATCATGCATCCTGAGAGTTAACTCCCCTTTCTCTATGTCTATGATGGCTCTAGCCGTGGCCAAGAATGGCCTTCCTAGTATAACAGAGTCACTATCATCCTCGTCTGACTCTAGAACCACAAAGTCAGCAGGATATATAAAGCTGTCCACCTTGACCAAGAGATTTTCAACTACACCCCTAGGGTGCACCATTGACTTATCTACCAGCTCCAGCGACATTTGTACTGGTTTGATTTCCTCTATGTGCAGCTTTTTCACCAGGGAGGACGGTATCAAATTAATACTTGCTCCGAGATCGCACATTGCTTTAGTGACGGTTACTTCCCCAATGGTGCAAGGTAACAAGAAACTCCCTGGGTCCTCAAGCTTGGGAGGCAGCCCTTTTTGAATCAAGACTCTGCATTCCTCAGTGAGTGATACGATTTTCTTCTCATCCCAACTTCTTTTCTTATTGATGAGTTCCTTCAAGAACTTGGCATACAGAGGCATCTGCTCAAGTGCTTCAGTTAGAGGGATATTGATTTCCAGCTTCTTGAAGGTCTCAAGAAATTGGTGGAAATGTTGGTCCTTAACCTCTTTGTTGAATCTCTGAGGATATGGTAATGGAGGTGTGATGCTCTTTCCTATTTGCTGCTGTCCTTGAGTCTTTTCCTTTGAGCTATGTGGCTGGTTGTCCTTCTCCTTGAGTTTCTCAGTGCTTTTGGTTGGCATCTCCTCTTGATCCTTAGCTTGATCTGCTTTTGTTTGCTTCTCATCCTCTGTTGGTTCTTTGATGCTCTCTTTTTGCTTCTTTGTAGTGTCATTGTTGCTCATCAGTATCCTCCCACTTCTCAATTGTATTGCCTTGCACTCCTCCTTGGGATTTGGGATTGTGTCACTAGGCAGTGAGCTTGAAGGTCTCTCAACAGACATTTGCTTGGAAATTTGCCCGATCTGCCTTTCTAGGTTCTTTATGGATGCCTCATGGTTTTTGTTTGTCATTTCTTGGAGTTTCATCATTTTTTCTATCATGGTTTCCAAGTTGGTGACTCTTTGGGGTTCAGGTGGTGCTTGTGGTGGGTTATGAGCTGTGGTTGGTGGATGATAGGAGTTTTGGTTGGTGGATTGATATTGGTTGTGAGTGGGGTAATTGTTTTGAGGTTTTCTATAGGTATTTTGGTTGGTTTGCTGCTGGTTGAAATTTTGATTGTGTCTTGGGTTGTTTTGGTTTGAGTTTCTCTGCCATGGTTGTTGGTTTTGGTTGTGAGTATCTCCCCATCTGAGGTTGGGGTGATTCTTCCATGAGGGGTTGTATGTATCACCATAGACTTCATTTTGATTAGAGTGCATGTACTGGACTTGTTCTCATTTGAATTAGAATGCATATACTGAACTTGTTCTTGCTGTGGCTCTTCTTGAACTTCTTCATTTTGTCCCCATGTGGTTGATGGTTGGCTAGTGTTGACTGCTGCAACTTGGAGGCTGTCAATCCTCTTGGTCATTTGCTCAAATTGTTGTTGAATTTGCTGCTGCATTAGTTTGTTTTGAGCCAGGATTGAATCTACTCCTTCTAGCTCCATTACTCCTCTTCTCTGTGATGGTTGGCGACTTCTTTGATGAGCAAAGAAGTATTGGTTGTTGGCCACCATATCAATAAGTTCTTGAGCCTCCTCTGCAGTTTTCATGAGCTGCAAGGAACCTCCAGCTGAGTGATCCAAGGATTCCTGAGACTTTAGTGTTAAGCCTTCATAGAAGTTTTGCAGCTTCTGACTTCAGTGTTAAGCCTTCATAGAAGTTTTGCAGCTTCTCCCATTCATTAAACATGTTGGAAGGGCATTTTCTGACTAGAGCTTTGTACCTCTCCCATGCCTCATAGATGGGTTCATTCTCCATTTGTGTGAATGTTTGTACCTCGGCCTTCAACCTTATGACCCTCTGTGGTGGATAAAATTTGGCAAGGAACTTGGTTACCAAGTCATCCCAGTTGTTGATGCTGTCTCTTGGAAATGATTCCAACCATTGTGTAGCCTTGTCCCTGAGAGAGAATGGGAACAACATCAATTTGTAACTGTCAGGAGGCACTCCATTAGTTTTGACAGTGTTGCATATCCTCAAGAAGGTAGATAAGTGTTGATGTGGGTCTTCAAGTGATCCTCTAAAGAGCAATTGTTCTGAACCAAAGTGATGAGTTGTGGTTTAAGTTCAAAATTATTTGCATTGACATTTGGAGCCAAGATGCTGCTTCCACAATGTCTAGGATTGGCAAAGGTATAGGAAGCTAATACTCTCCTCTGGGGTGGGTTTTCATTGTTGTTCTCTGCTCCCCCAGGTGGATTAGTTGAATGGTCCTCCATATCTTGAAATTCTTCGTCTGATTCTTCTTCTCCAACTATATTCTTTCCTCTCTCACCTCTCCTCAACCTCCTGAGGATCCTTTCATCTTGTTCATGAAAATTTAGTGTGGTTCTTCTTGTACCTGACATACAAGCATAACATGAGAAATGCACACACCAATGATACTTCAATCTACTGCTGAATTGAAGTTTTAGTTAGTTTAAGCAAAAAATCAAACAGTTAGTGGGTTAGTCAAAAATTAAGAAAAAGTGCTTGATCTAAATTACCACCTCACTTAATCATTGTCAATCTAATCAATCCCCGGCAACGACGCCAAAAACTTGATGGGTAAATTTTGGTTGAGACAAGAATCTCTTCCAAAACAACACCAATCTAACCGGCAAGTGCACCGGGTCGCATAAAGTAATAAAAACTCACGGGAGTGAGGTCGATCCCACAGGGATTGAAGGATTGAGCAATTTTAGTTTAGTGGTTGATTTAGTCAAGCGAATCAAGA
>NW_026265204.1:8417-9889 GCF_000817695.3 Arachis duranensis | reverse complement strand
TTGGTGCATCGTTGGCTGGGAGCGTTGCATCGGAGGCACCCGCCGTTGCAACGGAGGCACCGACCGTTGCAACGGAGGGGGGCAAATTTTCATATCTCACAATTGGCTCGTGCACTTTTCCTGAAATTTTGAGGGAACGTTGGTAATATTATTTAAAGGCCGCACAAAAAAATCCAGGTCAAAAATCGCACGTTTGCTTCGTTTTTCATTTTTATTGAATTTCCGGCTTTTCGGGTTGGAGAAAAATCGGCAAAAAAAAATCCACACGGTGTAAATTCACCAAATTTGGTGGATGGAAAGATCTTATTTTTCTAGAGGTTGTCGCAAAAAACGGCATCAAAATTCGACCTCTAGAGCAGTTTGCTCGAGTTGGCTGGTTTCGTTGCAACGGAGGCACCCGCCGTTGCAACGATGGCTCGGAGCGTTGCAACGGAGGAGCCAAATTTTCATATCTCACAATTGGCTTGTGAAATTTTCCTGAAATTTTGAGGGAACCTTGGTAATATTATTTAAAGGCTGCACAAAAAAATCCAGGTCAAAAATCACACTTTTGCTCCGTTTTTCATTTTTTTTGAATTTCCTGCTTTTCGGGAGGGAAAAAATCGGCAAAAAAAATCCACACGGTGTAAATTCACCAAATTTGGTGGATGGAAAGATCTTATTTTTCTAGAGATTGTCGCAAAAAATGGCATCACAATTCGACCTCTAGAGCAGTTTCCTTGAGTATGTCTCCTCACGGAAAAGGATGTCTACCCGTGGCACTTTGGTAATGGTTCGGCAGCCTATTATAGGGGGAGGGGTGTCGTGATGCTGAAACTCGAGTTGCCCAAAGGCTTGCTGGGCGCAATGCCAGCAAGATGCACGATGCCTTGCCATCCCCTAGGCACACTAGCAAGCCCGTTGTGGTTGTGGTGTGCCGTCGGGGTCCCCCGCACCGGGTCCAAGGTTGAGCACGGGCGTCGGGCTGCTACACGCCCCGATCACCAAAGGACCAAGAAGGGAAACACGTCCATGCACGGCCCATCTAGGCACCACCTAGGGAGCATGACGTGGTGGAGTTGTGCCTTGTGCACCCGCGGCGTGCTCGCCCTACGTCTAGGGTCGACGCAAGACGGTGCCCGACGCGGTGTCGGTTTTGCTGTGCGTGTTGCTTAATCTAGACGGTGCGGCTGTTCGATTATCGCCCGAAGCACCTCACGCCTCGAGCTGTCCCTTGAATGTTCTCCATCGCTTCCCCCGAACCCTGCCCAGCGGAGTTGGCTCGGCACTCCCGTATGCTTCTGCTTGCCTGCACGCTCCAAGGCGTGCGGGGGGCGGTTCGTCCGGGCGTGCTGGGTGTGCGGACCGTGGTGGCGGATGAGTGGTGTGCGGGTCGTTAGTGTGTCTGGCTCCTTGCCTCGCGCACCGAACGGCCGCGCTGAAACTCGAGTTGCCCAAAAGGCTTGCTTGGCGCAATGCGAGCAAGGTGAGAT
>NW_026265204.1:0-1920 GCF_000817695.3 Arachis duranensis | reverse complement strand
GTAAGGTTTATTACTTGGACGACCCAGTGCACTTGCTGGTTAGTTGTGCGAAGTTGTGTAATGCCATGGTACTGAACTACCAAGTTTTTGGGGTTCATGACCGGGGATTATGAGAGTTGTGAAAAGTATTTTTCACAATTTTGCGCACCAAGTTTTTGGCGCCGTTGCCGGGGATTGTTCAAGTTTTGAGCAAGCTTTTGGTAACATCAGTGCCAAGGATTGTTGAGTTTGGACAACTGACGGTTCATCTTGTTGCTTAGATTAGGTATGTATTTTTTTTTTCGAAATTCTTGAAGATGAATTCTAGAGTTTCATGATGATTTGTTGAAGTCTGGCTGGCTAAGAAGCCATGTCTAATCTCATTGGACTGAGGTTTCAACTTATCATCACAAGAGCTTGTTGATCTTTATCAATCTTGCTTTTGGAGCAGTGATCTGCTAAGGCTTGGCTGGCCATTGGCCATGTCTAGTGTTTTGGACCGAAGCTTTCTTTGAGAGCTTGGCTGGCTGTAAAACCATGTCTAATTCCTGGACCGGAGTCTTAGGCTAGCATTGCACTGATTCCTGGAATTCTCATTAAGAATTTTGATACCTTTTTCCACTTAATTTTCGAAAAACACAAAAAAATTACAAAATTATAAAATCCAAAAATATTGTATGTTTCTTGTTTGAGTCTAGTGTCTCATCTTAAGTCTAGTGTCAATTGCATGCATTCATTCATGAGTCTTAAGGATTTTCAAGTAATTCTTGATAATTTTCGTGCTCTGATCTTTGAATTCAATTGACTTGAGTGTTTTGTGTGTCTCATATGCATTTTCATTCTGTTAGTGTCAGTAGTATACAAACTGCTAAGTTTGATGTCTTGCATGCATTGTTATTTGATTCTTGTGCATTTTGATTTATTCTTCTTATTAAAAATCCAAAAATATTTTTAATTTGTGTCTTTTCAAGTCAATAATACAGAGGATTGAAGATTCAGAACATTCAGCAGAGGAATTACACAGAGAAAGCTGGGCGTTCAAAACGCCCAGTGAAGAAGGACAGACTGGCGTTTAAACGCCAGCCAGGGTACCTGGTTGGGCGTTTAACGCCCAAAAAGGTATAGTTTTGGGCGTTAAACGCCAGAATGTGCACCATTCTGGGCGTTTAATGCCAGGATGGCACAAGGGGGAAGAATCTGTTTTTCAATGCAATTTTTTTTTCAGTTTTCAAAGTTTTTCAAAATCAAATCTTTTTCAAATCATACCTTTTCAATCAAATCTCTTTCAAATTCAATTTCTTTCTATTTTCAAAGATACTTGCTATCAATTAATGATTTGATTCAACATTTCAAGTATGTTGCCTTTTCTGTTGAGAAAGGTTTAATGTCTGAATCATATCTTTTCTTGTTAGTCAAGTTTTTAATTTTTCAAAATCAAATCTTTTTAAAATGTTTTTCAAATCATATCTTCCCAATCACATTTTTTTTAAAATCAATCATATCTTCTTAACCACATCTTTTTCAAAATAATTTTCAATCAAATCTTTTTGATTTCTAATTTCAAAATCTTTTTCAAAAATCACTTGATTTCTTTTCCACTCTTGGTTTTCGAAAATCAATTAGTGTTTTTCAAAATGTTTTCAAAATCTTTTACTTAATTTTCGAAAATTGCTTCCCTTCTTCTCATATCCTTCTATTTATGGACTAACACTATTCCTTAATGCAAAATTCGAACTCCATCTCCTTTGACAAGTTTGAATTTTCTATTTCTGTCTTCTACTCTTCTTTTTCTCTGACACTTCAAGGAATCTCTATACTGTGACATAGAGGATTCCACATTTCTTGTTCTCTTCCCTCTCATATGAGCAGGAGCAAAGACAAAGGCATTCTTATTGAGGCTGATCCTGAACCTGAAAGGACCTTGAAGAGAAAGCTAAGAGA
>NW_026265203.1:25646-26937 GCF_000817695.3 Arachis duranensis | reverse complement strand
TGGCTGAGGCTTTCATAAACAAAGAAGTGGAACTAAGCAAGAAAGAAGAGGTGCAAAAGCAAGAATTGAAGCCATTACCTTATCATCTCAAATATGCATTTCTTGGCACTTCAGAAAGCCTCCCGATGATCATCAATTCAGCTTTGACAAAGAAAGAAGAAGGAGAGCTTCTTGATGTTCTCAGAGCTCACAAGGATGCCTTAGGATGGACCATTGATGACCTGAAAGGCATCAGCCCTACAGTATGCATGCATAAGATTCTTTTGGAGGACAATTCTAAAGCAGTAATTCAACCTCAGAGAAGACTCAACCCTGCAATGAAGGAAGTCGTCCAGAAGGAAGTAATGAAATTATGGAATGCAGGAATCATATATCCTATTTCTAATAGCTCATGGATAAGCCCAGTCCAAGTAGTACCAAAGAAAGGTGGGATGACAGTCATTGTTAATGAGAAGAGTGAACTCATTCCCACCAGAACTGTGACAGGGTGGAGAATGTGTATTGACTATAGAAGGTTGAATGATGCCACACGCAAAGATCACTTCCCACTCCCCTTCATTGATCAAATGCTTGAAAGGTTGGCTGGCCATGCTTATTATTGCTTCTTGGATGGATATTCGGGGTACAATCAGATAGTGGTGGATCCAAAGGACCAAGAAAAGACTTCATTCACATGCCCAGTTGGAGTTTTTGCCTATAGAAGAATGCCATTCGGATTATGCAATGCCCCAGCCACTTTTCAAAGGTGTATGCTTTCCATTTTCTCAGATATGGTTGAAAAATTTTTAGAGGTTTTCATGGATGACTTCTCTGTTTTTGGTGATAGTTTCAATACTTGCCTAAACCATCTAACTCTTGTCTTGAAATGGTGCCAAGAAACTAATTTGGTTTTGAACTGGGAGAAGTGCCATTTCATGGTGCCTGAGGGGATTGTTCTTGGTCATAAAGTTTCAAGAAGAGGGATAGAGGTTGACAAGGCAAAAGTGGAAATAATAGAAAAACTCCCTCCACCAATTAATGTGAAATCTGTTAGAAGTTTCTTGGGGCATGCAGGTTTTTATAGAAGGTTTATCAAAGATTTTTCTAAAATAGCCAAACCTTTGAGTAACCTTTTGATGATTGATCAACCTTTTGTTTTTGATAAAAATTGCCAGCATGCTTTTGAAACTTTAAAACATAAACTCACAACAGCACCAATTATCACACCACCGGATTGGAACTTACCATTTGAACTCATGTGTGATGCAAGCGAAATTGCAATTGGTGTTGTACTTGGACAGAAGAAGGGAAA
>NW_026265203.1:21137-21905 GCF_000817695.3 Arachis duranensis | reverse complement strand
AAGGGGGAGGCAACATTGCCCTCCACAAGGGCACACTGCCCTCTAGGAGGGCAACATAAGAGAACCAAGAAGAGAAGGCAACTCTGCCCTGCCCACTACAAGGGCAGAGCACAAAATGTGCCTTGAGACCAAGAGGAAGAGAACCTTGCCCTGCCCTTGTGGAGGGCAGTATCGGGCTCTCCAAGGAAAGAAATCAAAGGAAAAATGCCTATGATGCATGCTACAAGGATCGAACAAGGAACCATGAGGAAGCTAGGACTTAAGGATGAGTGCCGTGCCAAGAAACCAAGGAAATTATTGTAGCGTGTGCTTCCTCCGTGTTTCAAACACGGGACAAACAATGTGAGAACTCTGCCCTACCCTTGGCGCGGGCAGGGCAGCATTTGGATTGGCGCACGATCCTGGCGCATCACGCACGATCCTGGCGCACCAAATCTTGTTCCTGGCAGCCTCAGCGCGCGCAACGCTCGTCCCTGGCAGCACCAACTTTTCCTGCCCTGCCCTTGGCGCGGGCAGGGCAGCACCTTGCGCACCAAGAAGCAAATTCTGCGCACCACGGCCGCACCAATCGTCCGCACCAGGCCGCATCAGACTGCACCAAGGCCGCACCAAGGACGCACCACAATGCACCAAATCCCGCCCTGCCCTCCACAAGGGCAGGGCAGCCTCCTGGGAGTGAATTTTCATGGGCCGAAAATTCAAATTAAAACCCCATTTTAATTCATTTCTTCACCAAATCAAAAGCCCATCCAAATCCCAAAATCCAAG
>NW_026265203.1:17386-19957 GCF_000817695.3 Arachis duranensis | reverse complement strand
AAGATATCACTTGTTCTTCAACTTGATGAATGTGATGATCCGTGACACTCATCATATTCTCAACTATGAACACGTGCCTGACAACCACCTCCGTTCTACTTTAGATTAAGTAGATATCTCTTGGATTCTTTAACCGGAATCTTCGTGGTATAAGCTAGAACTGATGGCGGCATTCAAGAGAATCCGGAAGGTCTAAACCTTGTCTGTGGTATTCTGAGTAGGATTCAATGATTGAATGACTGTGACGAGCTTCAAACTCCTGAGGGCGGGGCGTTAGTGACAGATGCAAAAGAATCACTGGATTCTATTCCGGCCTGATTGAGAACCGACAGATGGATAGCCATGCCGTGACAGGGTGCGTTGAACATTTCCACTGAGAGGATGGGAGGTAGCCACTGACAACGGTGAAACCATTGCATACAGCTTGCCATGGAAGGAGCCTTGCGTGCTTGAAGAAGAAGACAGTAGGAAAGCAGAGATTCAGAAGATGGAGCATCTCCAAAACCTCAACCTATTCTCCATTACTGCAAAACAAGTACTTATTTCATGTTCTTTTGCTTTTCACAATCAATCCTGATAATTTCTGATATCCTGACTAAGATTTACAAGATAACCATAGCTTGCTTCAAGCCGACAATCTCCGTGGGATCGATCCTTACTCACGTAAGGTATTACTTGGACGACCTAGTACACTTGCTGGTTAGTTGTGCGGGGTTGCAAAAGTGTGATTGCAATTTCGTGCACCAGGCACGTTGAACATTTTCACTGAGAGGATGGGAGGTAGCCATTGAGAACGGTGAAACCCTACATACAGCTTGCCATGGAAGGAGTCTCGCGTGCTTGAAGAAGAAGACAGTAGGAAAGCAGAGATTCAGAAGATAGAGCATCTCCGAAACCTCAACCTGTTCTCCATTACTGCAAAACAAGTACTTATTTCATGTTTTTTTACTTTTCACAATCAACCCTGATAATTATTGATATCCTGACTAAGAGTTGCAAGATAACCATATCTTGCTTCAAGCCGACAATCTCCGTGGGATCGACCCTTACTCACGTAAGGTATTACTTGGACGACCTAGTGCACTTACTGGTTAGTTGTGGGGATTGCAAAAGTGTGATTGCAATTTTGTGCACCAAGTTTTTGGCGCTGTTGCCAGGGATTGTTCGAGTTTGGACAACTGACGGTTTATCTTGTTGCTTAGATTAGGACTGTTTTATTTTTGTTGGTTTAGAGTCTTTTATTTGAGTTTAGTTTCATATTTTAAGTTTGGTGTCAATTGCATGCTTTTGTTTTCTTTTATTTTTCGAATTTGCATATCCTTAGTCCTTTCTTGATCTCTAAAAATTTTAAGTTTGGTGTCATTTTGTTGTTTTTCTCTTTCCTCATTTCAAAAATCAAATCTTTTTCAAAATAATTTTCAATCATAATCTTTTCAATTAACTAATTGATTTAGTTTTTAATTTGTTTTGATCTTATTTTCTTTTAGTTTTCGAAATTTTATTTTATTTTCCATTTATTTTATTTTAATTTTTCGGTCACCTTTAATAAAAAAAAATTACATTACTTGTGAATCCATATCATATTCCCTTTCTACATGGAGACAGTTATCAGATAAATTCCTGAATCAATTTTACCCTCCAAAAAGGATGACACAGCTAAGGCTGGACATCCAAGGCTTTAAACAAGAGGATAATGAATCCCTTTATAATGCCTGGGAGAGGTATAGAGGTATGCTAAGAAAATGCCCCGCTGAAATGTTTTCAGAGTGGGTACAGTTAGACATCTTCTACTATGGGCTTACAGAAAAAGCTCAGATGTCTTTAGACCACTCAGCTGGTGGATCTATACATATGAGGAAGACGATTGAAGAAGCTCAAGAGCTTATAGATACTGTTGCTAGAAATCAACATTTGTACTTGGTGCACGAAATTGTGATCATCAATGGCACCATCAACATGGTACGCTCAATTGTAATCTCAACTCTTTATCACAACTTCGCACAACTAACCAGCAAGTGCACTGGGTCGTCCAAGTAATAAACCTTACGCGAGTAAGGGTCGATCCCACGGAGATTGCTGGTATGAAGCAAACTATGGTCACCTTGTAAATCTTAGTCAGGCAAACTCAAATGGTTATGGATGATGTATGAATAAAACATAAAGATAAAGATAGAGATACTTATGTAATTCATTGGTGAGAATTTCAGATAAGCGTATGGAGATGCTTTGTCCCTTCCGTCTCTCTACTTTCCTACTGTCTACATCCAATCCTTCTTACTCCTTTCCATGGCAAGCTGTATTTACGGTTTCACCGTTGTCAGTGGCTACCTCCCATCCTCTCAGTGAAAATGTTCAACGCACCCTGTCACGGCACGACTATTCAGCTGTCGATTCTCGATCATGTCGGAATAGAATCCAGTGATTCTTTTGCGTCTGTCACTAACGCCCCACAATCGCGAGTTTGAAGCTCGTCACAGTCATTCAATCATTGAATCCTACTCAGAATACCACAGACAAGGTTTAGACCTTCCAGATTCTCTTGAATGCCGCCATCAATTCTAGCTTATACCC
>NW_026265203.1:12420-17308 GCF_000817695.3 Arachis duranensis | reverse complement strand
GAATTGAATAGAAGAATAATAGTAATTGCATTAATACTCGAGGTACAGCAGAGCTCCACACCTTAATCTATGGTGTGTAGAAATTCCACCGTTGAAAATATATAAGAACAAGGTCTAGGCATGGCCGAATGGCCAGCCTCCCAATGATCTAAGAACTAGGTGTCCAAAGATAATCAAAAGATCTAAAATGATCCAAAGATCTCCTGATGAAAATACAATAGCAAAAGGTCATATTTGTAGAGAACTAGTAGCCTAGGGTTTACAAAGATGAGTAAATGACATAAAAATCCACTTCCGGGACCACTTGGTGTGTGCTTGGGCTGAGCATTGAAGCATTTTCGTGTAGAGACTTCTCTTAGAGTTAAACGCCAGCTTTTGTGCCAGTTTGGGCGTTTAACTCCCATTCTTGTGCCAGTTCCGGCGTTTAACGCCGGCAGTTTTGAGCTGATTTGGAACGCCAGTTTGAGCCATCAAATCTCGGGCAAAGTATGAACTATTATATATTGCTGGAAAGCCCAGGATGTCTACTTTCCAACGCCGTTAATTGGGCTTCTGTAGCTCCAGAAAATCCACTTCGAGTGCAGGGAGGTCAGAATCCAACAGCATCTGAAGTCCTTTTCAGCCTCTGAATCAGATTTTTGCTCAGGATATCAATAATGGTTCTTAGTTTTGATTGTGAAAAATAAAAGAACATGAAATAAATACTTGTTATGCAGTAATGGAGAATGGGTTGGAGTTTTGGAGATGCTCTGTCTTCTGAATCTCTCCTTTCCTACTGTCTTCTTCTTCTCGCACGCAAGGCTCTTTCCATGGCAAGCTGTATGTTGGTGGATCACCGTTGTCAATGGCTACCATCCCTCCTTTCAGTTAAAAAGGTCCATATACATGGCTAGTCATCTGTCGGTTCTCACTTGTGTTGGAATAGGATCCAGTGATCCTTTTTCGTCTGTCACTACGCCCAACATTTGTGAGTTTGAAGCTCTTCACAGTCATCCCATCCCAGATCCTACTCGGAATACCATAGACAAGGTTTAAACTTTTCGGATCTCAAGAATATTGCCAATTAATTCTAGCTTATACCACAAAGACTCGGGTCTCACGGATTGAACGCTCTATTGTCAGGAGAGGCAGTCAAACTCGTGAACCAAGAACCCAAGAGATAAACACTCAATCTATGGTAGAACGGAAGTTGTTGTCAGGCACGCGTTTATAGGTTGAGAATGGTGATGAGTGTCACGGATCATCACATTCATCATGTTTAAGTGCGAGTGAATATCTTAGAATAGAACAAGCGTGATTGAATAGAAAATAGAAATAATTGCATTAATCCATTGAGACACAGCAGAGCTCCTCACCCCTAACCATGGGGTTTAGAGACTCATGCCATAGAAGATACAAATTCAGATGTAAAATTTCATGAGGTACTGAATGAATCTATAAAAGTAGTTTTTATACTCAACTAGTAACCTAGGTTTATAGAAAATGTGTTTGGGATGAGCAATGAATTTTTCATGTGCATAGGCTATTCCTGGCATTTAACTCCAGCTTGTGCCAGTTTGGGCGTTTAACTCCAGCTTGTATCCTGTTTCTGGCGTTTAACACCAGAATAGTGCAAAAAGTTGGCGTTAAACGCCAGTTTACATCATCACAACTCGGGCAAAGTATGGACTATTATATATTGCTGGAAAGCCTAGGATGTCTACTTTCCAAAGCAATTGAGAGCGCGCCAATTGAGTATCTTTAGCTCCAGAAAATCCATTTCGAGTGTAGGGAGGTCAGAATCTAACAGCATCTGCAGTCCTTTTTCAGCATCTGAATTAGATTTTTGCTTAGGTCCCTCAATTTCAGCCAGAAAATACCTAAAATTACAGAAAAACACACAAACTCATAGTAAAGTTCAGAAATGTGATTTTTTCATAAAAACTAATAAAAATATACTAAAGTAGCTAGATCCCACTAAAAACCATATGAAAATACACCCAAAAAGCGTATAAAATATCCGCTCATCAGTGGCATGACAGTGGTTCACAATGAAAAAAATAAACTGGTTCCTACAAGAACAGTTACAGGGTGACGTATGTGTATTGACTACAGAAGACTCAATACAGCCACCAGAAAGAATCATTTTCCTTTACCATTCATAGACCAGATGCTAGAAAGACTGGCAGGTCATGATTACTACTACTTTTTGGATGGCTATTCAGGTTACAACCAAATTGCAGTAGATCCTCAGGATCAAGAAAAAATAGCATTCACATGTCCATCTGGAGTATTTGCCTACAGAAGGATGCCTTTGGTCTGTGTAATGCACTTGCAACCTTTCAGAGATGCATGCTCTCTATTTTATCTGATATGGTAGAAAAATTTCTAGAAGTCTTCATGGATGACTTCTCAGTATTTGGAGACTCATTCAGCTCCTGTCTTGACCATTTAGCACTTGTTCTGAAAAGGTGCCAAGAGACTAACCTGGTTTTAAATTGGGAGAAATGTCACTTTATGGTGACTGAATGAATTGTCCTTGGGCATAAAATTTCGAACAAGGGATAGAGGTGGATCAAGCTAAGGGAGAGGTAATTGAAAAATTACCACCACCAGCCAATGTTAAGGCAATCATAAGCTTTTTGGGACATGCAGGATTCTACATGAGGTTTATAAAGGATTTTTCAAAAATTGCAAAACCTCTAAGTAATCTGCTAGCTGCTGATACACCCTTTGTCTTTAACACAGAGTGTCTGCAGGTGTTTGAGACTCTGAAAGCTAAGCTGGTCACAACACCAGTCATTTCTACACCAGACTGGACATTACCATTTGAACTAATGTGTGACGCCAGTGACCATGCCATTGGTGTAGTATTGGGATAGAGGAATGACAAGCTTCTACACGTCATTTACTATGCCAGCCGTGTTTTAAATGACGCACAGAAAAATTACACAACCACATAAAAGGAATTGCTTGTAGTGGTTTATGCCATTGACAAGTTCAGATCCTATTTGGTAGGATCAAAAGTGATTGTGTACACTGACCATGCTGCTCTTAAATATCTACTCTCAAAGCAGGATTCAAAACCCAGGCTCATAAGATGGGTGTTGCTTCTGCAAGAGTTTGATATAGAAATAAGAGACAGAAATGGGATAGAAAACCAAGTAGCAGATCACCTGTCCCAAATAGAACCAGTAGAAGGGGCATCCCTCCCCTCTACTGAGATCTCTGAAACCTTCCCGGATGAGCAACTCTTGCAGACATTGCAAACTATAAAGCGGTAAGATTCATACCCAAAGAGTACAGCAGGAAGCAAACAAAAAAATTAGTTACTAATGCAAATTACTACTTGTGGGATGAACCATATCTCTTTAAGAGATGTGTAGACGGAATAATCCGTAGGTGTGTGCCCAGAGAAGAGGCACAGAAGATCCTATGGCATTGCCATGGATCACAACATGGAGGACATTTCAAAAGTGAGCGGACAGCCACAAGAGTCCTCCAATGTGGTTTCTACTGGCCTACTCTCTATAGAGACTCCCGAGAGTTGGTGCGTAGCTGTGATAGTTGCCAAAGAGCTGGTAATCTGCCTCACGGTTATGCCATACCTTAGCAAGGGATCTTAGAGATTGAGTTGTTTAATGTATGAGGTATTGACTTTATGGGGCCTTTCCCGCCATCATACTCAAACACTTATGTTCTGGTGGCAGTAGAATATGTATCTAAATGGGTGGAGGCAATTGCAACACCCACTAATGATACTAAAACCGTCCTGAAGTTCCTGCAGAAGCATATCTTCAGTAGATTTGGTGTCCTCAGAATACTAATTATTGATGGAGGAACTCATTTCTGTAATAAACAGCTTGACTCTGCTATGATCCGATATGGAATTAACCACAAAGTGGCAACTCCATATCATCCACAGACAAATGGGTAGGTTGAAGTCACAAATAGAGAACTAAAATAAATCCTGGAACGGACTGTGAATACCCATAGAAAGGATTGGGCAAGGAGTCTGGATGATGCTCTATGGGCATACAGAACTGTATTCAAAACTCCTATAGGGACCTTTCCATACCAGCTTGTGTATGGAAAAGCCTGTCAGCTGCTAGTGGAACTGGAACACAAGGCCTACTGGGCAACCAGATTCCTAAACCTTGATGCCAAGTTAGCTGGAGAGAAAAGATTGCTCCAGTTGAATGAGCTAGAGGAATTTAGACTCAATGCTTTCAAAAATGCAAAAATTTACAAAGAGAAAGCAAAAAGGTAGCATGACAAGAAATTGTCATCCAGAGTCTTTGAGCCAGGACAGAAGGTTCTACTGTTTAACTCTAGGCTCGGATTATTCCCTGGGAAATTAAAATCCCGGTGGAGGGGATCATATGTGATCACAAGTGTGTCACCATATGGATATGTAGAGCTCCAGGATGTTGACTCTGACAAAAAGTTCATTGTTAATGGACAGAGAGTTGGTGCACAAAATTGCAATCACACTTTTGCAACTCCGCACAACTAACCAGCAAGTGCACTGGGTCGTCCAAGTAATACCTTGCGTGAGCAAGGGTCGATCCCACGGAGATTGTCGGCTTGAAGCAAGCTATGGTTATCTTGTAAATCTTAGTCAGGATATCAGAAATTATCAGGATTGATTGTGAAAAGCAAAAGAACATGAAATGGTTACTTGTTTTGCAGTAATGGAGAATAGGTTGAGGTTTTGGAGATGCTCTGTCCTCTGAATCTTTGCTTTCCTACTGTCTTCTTCATCAAACACGCAAGGCTCCTTCCATGGCAAGCTGTATGTAGGGTTTCACCGTTGTCAATGGCTACCTCCCATCCTCTCAGTGAAAATGTTCCTATGCTCTGTCACAGCATGGCTAATCATCTGTCGGTTCTCGGTCAGGCCGGAATG
>NW_026265203.1:8712-11952 GCF_000817695.3 Arachis duranensis | reverse complement strand
CCACAGCTGATGGTGAACCCCTATACAAAGCTTGCCATGGAAAGGAGTAAGAAGGATTGAGTAGAAGCAGTAGGAGAGCAGGCGTCCTTGAGCCATGCAGCATCTCCCTTCGCTTATCTGAAATTCCCACCAATGAATCTGCATAAGTCTTCTATCCCTTTTATTATTTCTTTTTATTATTAATTATTCGAAAAATCCATAAACCCATTTAATCTGCCTGACTGAGATTTACAAGGTGACCATAGCTTGCTTCATACCAACAATCTCTGTGGGATCGACCCTTACTCGCGTAAGGTTTATTACTTGGACGACCCAGTACACTTGCTGGTTAGTTGTGCGGGATTGCAAAAGTGTGATTGCAATTTTGTGCACCAAGTTACCAAACTTAAATTGTTGCTTGTCCCCAAGCAACTTGAAAATCAAAATAGGATAAAAAGAAGAGAATATACTATAGACTCCAAAATATCAAGGAAACTTAGCTCCAATTAGATGAGCGGGACTAGTAGCTTTTTGCCTCCGAACAGTTTTGGCATCTCACTCTATCCTTTGAAGTTCAGAATGATTGGCATCTATAGGAACTCAGAACTCAGATAGTGTTATTGATTCTCCTAGTTAAGTATAATGATTCTTGAACATAGCTAGTGTATGAGTCTTGGCTGTGGCCCAAAGCACTCTGTCTTCCAGTATTACCACCGGATACATACATGCCACAGACACATAATTGGGTGAACCTTTTCAGATTGTGACTCAGCTTTGCTAAAGTCCCCAATTAGAGGTGTCCAGGGTTCTTAAGCACACTCTTGTTGCCTTGGATCACAACTTTATTTCCTTCTTTTTCTTTTTCTTTTCTTTTTTTTTTCGAAATTTTTTTTTATCCACTGCTTTTTCTTGCTTCAAGAATCAATCTAATGATTTTTCAGATCCTCAATAACAGTTCTCTTTTTCCCTCATTCTTTCAAGAGGCAACAATTTTAACATTCTTAAAACAACAAATTCAAAAGACATATGCACTGTTCAAGCATACATTCGGAAAACAAAAATTATTGTCAGCACATCAAACTAATTAAGCTAGTTTTACAAAAAGTATTGTCACCACATCAAGCTAATTCAACTAGTTTCAAGGATAAATTCAAAATCCTGTACTTCTTGTTCTTTTGTGATTAAAGCATTTTTCATTTAAGAGAGGTGATGGATTCATAGGATATTCATATCTTTAAGACATGAATTTTAAATTTTATTAATTATGAATTAAAAACAAGACTCAAAAATAGATATAAGATGAGACTAGAAAATAAAAATTAGAAAACAAAAATTTAAACTAGGCTCCTAATGATAGAGGTTTTCACAGAGTTAGGACTCAACAACCTTGATTTTGAGAAGTGGATGCTCCCTCAGCTTGAGAGGAGAGCTTTTGGCATTTCAACTCTTGGAGTTCACGCCCCTGCTTCTTTTGTTCCTTCAGCAATTTGCAGAGCATGCAGTTCTGATTCTGCTGTTCTTCCTTAAGTTGCTCCAAAGTTTCTTGCAACTTGGTGATAGATGCTTCTAGGCTGGCCCAGTAGCCAATTTCAGGAAATTCAGGGAGGAACTCCTGCGCCCTCCTTTTGATAGAGTTGTCTTGCATTTGTCCTTCCATTGACTTCTTGGTGATTGGATGTTCAATGGGTATGAATTCATCTACTCCCATCTCCCCTCTTGAGTTGGTTTGGGGCACCCTTTGAATTGGTTATCCACTTAGTTCCAGGGAGGCATATGTCCTCTAGAACTTGATCCAACCCTTTATCTGCTCTCACCATCCTCCTATTAAAGGATTCAGGATCATCTTGCAGTTGAGGTAGCTTGAAGATTTCTCTTATTTTGTCCAGATGGAAGTACATAACTTTCCCTCTGACCATGGTTCTGTAGGTATGGTAAGCAGTTCCAGTCATTCTCTGCTTATCTGTTAACCACAGATTTGAGTAGAATTCCTGAACCATATTTCTTCCAACCTTTATCTTCTGTTAGCCACAGATTTGAGTAGAATTCCTGAACCATGTTCCTTCCAACCTTTATTTCAGGATTGGTTAGAACTTCCCATCCTCTGTTTCGAATTTGCTCTTGGATCCCCGGATATTCATCTTCTTTCAGATCAAATTTAACTTCCGGGATCACTGACCTCAGACCCATTATTTTGTGATAATGGTCTTCATGTTCTTTGGTTAAGAACTTCTCTTGATTCCAAAGATTCTTTGGATTATTCTCTTTCTTTCCTCTTAAATTGGTTTGTTTTCCCTTAGGAGCCATGATCTTGATAAATCTTGGCTTTAGTGATCACGAAAAAGCACACCAAACTTAGAGGTTTGCTTGTCCTCAAGCAAAAGAAAGGAAAGAAGAGAGAGAGAGGAAGAGGAAATTCGAATGGTGTGGTGAAAAGAGGGAGCCAAACGCGTATTTATAAGGTGGGTAGGGGAGTTTTCAAAAAAAAAAGAAATTTGAAAAGAGATTTGAGAAGATATGGAAAGAAATTGAGAGAAAGGTGAGTTTTTTGAACAAAATTTGGGAATGATTTGGAAGATTTGAAGAATGATTTTGAAAATTTGAAAGTGAATGATGAGAGATTGAAATGTGTTTTTGTAGAAAAATATGGGTAAGAAAAGGAAAGTTTGAAAAAATTTGATTTGAAAACAAAATTGTGGTCCCCCCACCTTTCTGGCGTTAAACGCCCAGAATGGCACCCATTCTGGCGTTTAACGCCCATTTGGTGCCCCTTTTGGGCGTTTAACGCCCAGCCAGGTGCCCTGGCTGGCGTTAAACGCCAGAAATCCTTTATCACTGGGCATTTTTCTGAACGCCCAGGATGCTGCACACCTGGCATTAAACGCCCAGAATGGTGCCCATTCTGGCGTTTAACGCCCAAAATGGCACCATTCCTGGCGTTAAACGCCCAGAATGGTACCCATTCTGGCGTTTAACGCCCAAAACGCCCCTTACTGGTGTTTTTTCACCAGTAAGCTCTTTTTCTCTGCTTTTTGAGCTGAATCCTTCTGTAACTCTGTGAATTCCTTCATTTTTTGATACCTGCCTCTGTAAGAACAAATCATATAACCTCCTAATGGCTGGGTTGCCTCCCAGCAAGCGCTTCTTTACTGTCTTTAGCTGGACCTTCACTGAGAATCACTCAAGCCTCAGTTTTGAGCACTCCTGCTCAAAATTGCCTTCAAGATAATGCTTGATCCTCTGTCCATTAACAATGAACTTTTT
>NW_026265203.1:4108-6506 GCF_000817695.3 Arachis duranensis | reverse complement strand
AGAAATTTCTCTACCATATCTGAGAAGATAGAGAGCATGCACCTCTGAAAGGTTGCAGGTGCATTGCACAGACCAAAAGGCATCCTCCTGTAGGCAAACACGCCAGAAGGGCAAGTGAATGCTATTTTCTCTTGGTCCTGAGGATCTACTGCAATTTGGTTGTAGCCTGATAGCCATCCAAAAAGCAGTAATAGTCATGACCAGCTAGTCTCTCTAGCATTTGGTCTATGAATGGTAAAGGAAAATGATCCTTTATGGTGGCTGTATTGAGCCTTCTGTAGTCAATACACATGCGCCACCCTGTGACTGTCCTTGTAGGAACCAGTTCATTTTTTTCATTATGAACCACTGTCATGCCTCCCTTTTTGGGGACAACTTGGACAGGGCTCACCCAGGGTCTATCAGAAATAGGATAAATAATCACAGCCTCTAGTAATTTAGTGACCTCTTTCTGCACCACCTCCTTCATGGCTGGATTTAGCCTCCTCTGTGGTTGAACCACTGGTTTGGCATTATCCTCCAACAGGATCTTGTGCATGCATCTAGCTGGGCTAATGCCCTTAAGATCACTTATGGACCACCCAAGAGCTGTCTTGTGTGTCCTTAGCACTTGAATTAGTGCTTCCTCTTCCTATGGATTTAAAGCAGAGCTTATAATCACTGGAAAAGTGTCACCCTCTCCCAGAAATGCGTATTTCAGGGATGGTGGTAGTGGTTTGAGTTCAGGGTTGGGAGGTTTATCCTCCTCCTGAGGAATTTTCGAAAATTCCTTTGCTTCCTCTAGTTCTTCTTGATCAGGTTGAGCATCTTTGAAGATGTCCTCAAGCTCTGATTCTAGGCTCACAGTCATATTGATCTCTTCTACCAGAGAGTCAATAATGTTAGCGCCCATGCAGTCATTTGGTGTGTCTGGATGCTGCATAGCTTTTACAGCATTCAACTTGAACTCATCCTCATTGACTCTCAAGGTTACTTCCCCTTTTTGTACATCAATGAGAGTTCGTCCAGTTGCTAGGAAAGGTCTTCCTAGAATGAGAGTTGCACTCTTGTGCTCCTCCATTTCCAGCACCACAAAGTCAGTTGGAAAGGCAAATGGCCCAACCTTGACAATCATGTCCTCAATTATGCCTGATGGGTATTTAATGGAGCCATCAGCAAGTTGGAGGCATATCCGGGTTGGTTTGACCTCTCTAGTTAACCCAAGCTTTCTGATAGTGGATGCAGGTATTAGATTGATGCTTGCTCCAAGATCACATAGGGCTGTCTTGGTGCAAGCACCCTCTAATGTGCATGGTATCATAAAGCTTCCTAGATCTTGAAGCTTTTCTGGTAAGCTCTTTAATATGACTGCACTACATTCTTCAGTGAGAAACACTTTTTCAGTTTCTCTCCAATCCTTCTTATGGCTTAAGATTTCTTTCATGAACTTAGCATAAGAAGGTATTTGCTCAAGTGCTTCTGCTTTCTTTCATGAACTTAGCATAAGAAGGTATTTGCTCAAGTGCCTCTGCAAACGGAATCTTTATTTCAAGAGTCCTTAGATAGTCTGCAAAGCGGGCAAATTGCTTATCCTGTTCCGCTTGGCGGAGTTTTTGAGGATAAGGCATCTTGGCTTTATATTCTTCAACCTTAGATGCTGCAGGTTTATTCCTTACAGAAGTGGTTGAAGAAGCCTTGTTAGAGGGATTACTGTCAGCACTCTCAGGTGTCTGATCTTCCCTTGGCGTAAACGCCAGGTTGGGTGGAAAATGGGCGTTTAACGCCAACTTTTTCCCCTTTTCTGGCATTTGAACGCCAGAACTGGGCAAGGAATGGGCGTTTAACGCTAGTTTTCCTCCCCTCTCTAGCGTTTGAACGCCAGTAACATTCCTCTCTGGGCTCTTACTGTCCTCAGAGGGATTTTGAACAGTGGTTCGGTTATCCCCTGTCAATTGTTCATTGTTTGGCTTTTTGCTACTTTGAGCAGTGTTATTCAGTGTCTTCCCACTCCTCAGTTGAACTGCTTGACATTCCTCTGTTATCTGTTTAGATATTTCTGTTTTGCTTGATTCAACTGCAGTTCTATGTTCTTGTTAGCAACTTTAGTTTCATGGAGCATCTCTTTAAATTCTGCTAACTGTTCTGTCATCCGGAGCAATTGTTGATTAAGCTCAATCATCTGTTCTTGAGGATTAGGATCAGTGACTACTGTCATGACTTCCTCTTTTGGAGAGAACTCATTGCTAGAGTACCAATATTGGTTTCTAGCCACAGTGTCTATAAGCTCTTGAGCCTCTTCAATTGTCTTCCTCATGCGGATAGATCCACCAGCTGAGTGGTCTAAAGACATCTGAGCTTTTTCTGTAAGCCCATAGTAAAAGATGTCTAACTGTACCCACTCTGAAAACATTTCAGAGGG
>NW_026265203.1:3428-4002 GCF_000817695.3 Arachis duranensis | reverse complement strand
TTGGATGTCCAGCCTTAGCTGTGTCATCCTCTTTGGAGGGTAAAAGTGATTCAGGAATTTGTCTGACAACTGTTTCCATGTTTTTATGCTTGCTGTAGGTTGGTTATTCAACCACCTTTTAGGCTGATCTTTTACAGCAAATGGAAACAGTAATAGTCTATAGACGTCCTGATCCACCTCTTTATCATGTACTGTGTCAGCAATTTGTAAGAATTGTGCCAGAAACTCAGTAGGTTCTTCCTGTGGAAGACCGGAATACTGGCAATTTTGCTGCACTATGATAATGAGTTGAGGATTTAGCTCAAAGCTGCTTGTTTTAATGGGAGGTATACAAATACTACTCCCATATGCAGCTGTAATGGGGCTTCTGGACTGCTCAATTCCACTTAGGTCCATGATGGAGAAAGAAAGATGATGTGGATTGCAAGTAAATTATATTTTTATTTTTTTATTTTATTTAATTAAAAGTGAACGAAAATAATAAAATGAAATAAATGGAAAATAAAATAAAATTTCAAAAACTAAAAGAAAATAAAATCAAAGCAAATTGAAAACTAAATCAATTAATTAATTA
>NW_026265203.1:0-318 GCF_000817695.3 Arachis duranensis | reverse complement strand
TTTCTGGACTTTACTATGAGTTTGTGTGTTTTTCTGTGATTTCAGGTAAATTCTGACTGAAATTGGGGGATTTGAGCAAAACTCTGAAGAAGGCTGACAAAAGGACTGCTGATGCTGATGGAATCTGACCTCCCTGCACTCGAAATGCATTTTCTGGAGCTACAGAACTCCAATTGGCGCGCTCTCAACGGCGTTGGAAAGTAGACATCCAGGGCTTTCCAGCAATATATAATAGTTCATACTTTATTCGAAGAATGACGACGTAACTTGGCGTTAAACGCCAAGTACACGCTGCTGTCTGGAGTAAAACGCCAGAAA
>NW_026265202.1:11882-26976 GCF_000817695.3 Arachis duranensis | reverse complement strand
TCTAAATTAATTTTTAATAATTTTATTTTAAATAAATTAGTACTTAAAAAATAAATATTAACATAATAGTTCATGTCATAATAGTTCCTGTCATTTTATAAAATTAGATAAATTAATTTTAAATAATATAAGAGGATAAATTAATTTTTTTTATTTTCAAATTTTAGATAATATAATTTTTTTATCATATTATTTTTATAAAAAGTAAATAAAATTGACATTTTTTAAATAGAATTATTACAAACTGATTTAAATTATTGTTATTTTATTAGACATTAATACATTTAATATTTTATTTGTCTTTGAATTTTTCTCATTATATCTATTTAAATTTTTTAATATTAATTTTTTCATTCGTTAGAGCTCTTGCAAGGTTTTACGCGTTAGAGCTCCGAGCTGGGCTCCTCCACTATTTGGGAACTTATGGTTTCATGTCACATTTTTTTGCATCAGGCTTAGTCTTCTTCGAATCTTTTTTCGTCCACAACCGGTCAAAAAAGTAGCTTACGCTCTGATCCGAGTAGCATGGGGCTATTGTGAGGGAAGGATGAAAAGAACTTCTATCGGGTCCTGTTCATCTTCTGCGCAAGAGCGCCATGATCAATTTTTCAGTTGGTTCTAACAGTCGATTGCTCTATCACTGAACTAGGCAAGGTTAAATATTCTTGGGTGACCGAATTTTCGATATTCCTTTTTATTTCTCATCAAACGAATGGCCTCAAAATAACAAGGGTCAAGGTCGGCAAGTGAGACGAGAAATTGACAGGAGCCGGCACAAGTGGTGGAGTACTTTTTGTAGTCTTTTGTTATCATTTTTCTGATCTACATTAAATCTCACCTGAATCACCCCATCTCCCCAGAATTCCAAATGAGGATTCCAAATGAGAAAATCCTAAGAGAGCCGAAATTTTAAATTTTAAAATTTTTACAATTTAAATTACATCTTATCTAAATTTTAAATTTTAAAATTATTGTATTTTAAATTTTTAAATTATCAAAATTTTCCAAACCAAAATAAATTGATCAAATCCAAATAGCAATTATTAAAATCAGAATGGATAAAAAAAATAAATTCAATTAATATAACGAATTTTTATTCTTTGAATTAAATTTTATTAGATTAAAAAATAAAATATAATTAATATAATTAAAATTGTAATAAATTATAGTAATTTTATTTTTTAAATTTAATTTATATATATTGTATTTAAAAAATGCTATATAGTGTATAAGGAAAAAATATAAATATTTTTTAATCTTTAAATAATTTAAAACATATATAAACAAATATAAACTATGAAATTTAATCTTTTTAAAAGTTTCATTCAGTGCATACATATTTAAATCCTTATCATTGACCAAATTCTAATGTTAAGGCTTTAAGAGAGTCTACAAAACTTTTATGCGTACATGGATTACACCTTTTTCTTTTTAAGTAGTAGCGATCAATTTTTATTAACAGAGTAACATTTCACGCATCACTTACTTTAATCACCAAAAAAAAAAATTGAACAAAATTTGTATAAATAAATCTGTACTGTAGAATCGCCCTTATGTTAAATATAATTATAAATGCAAATTTAATTTAATTTTCTTATGTATTTCATAACAAATATGTGGGTTATTTCGTAATTGTATAGATCTTGTACCCTTATTAAAATAACATAATTGTGAATCTATAGATATGCGTGGATTAATTTTGTATATTCGGTTGACATATTTTAAATAATATAATATAGTCAATGAGTTATAACTCACATGACATAGTCTATTCATACTCTATTAAGAAGTCGCAAATTCGAATTTTTTTATGTTTGATAAAAAAATAATATAATATATATTCGTGTATGTGTACATAATTAGATATGATATTTTTTTTCTCTCTCCTCTAGTTGTGTTTTCCTCCTCTATCTCGGTAGGAATAGAACTCTAACCTTTTTTGCCCTCTAATTTTTTTTTTCTCCTGATGATTATTCCCAAAGAAGTCAACGTAAACTTTGAATTACTCATTCAATATTCTGTAACGGATAAATATATGGCATGTTTAGGTAACCCCATGGAACAAAAGTCATTATATTGACTTTTGACTTGTTAAATATTTTAAAAATAAAACTAATAATAAAATATAGTAAGTGATTTATAATTTAATTAAGTGCTTTTAGGTTCAAGTATTTGAAATAGCAAAAAAAAAAAAAGTATAGGTTATAGATATTAGATAATAGAAGGTATTTAAGAAGAAAATTGTCCAACCATTTCTATATTCAGATTTCCATTCTATACTATATACACAGAGTATAGAGTATATACATATCATTAAGATCATCTTTGACAAATGTGGATTTATATATTTAGAAAAAAAAATCAGAGAAGGAAAACAAAATATATTGCCATGATTGGCAAGGATAACTGGATATGTGTGTGTACACACATCATCATCAAGCTAAGTACCACCCTAGAAAAGGAAAACAAGGTTTTGCGATTATATTAATATTGCAAGGATAACATACAATAATGTTGAATGAAACATAAAGTATGTATTTACATCATCAAGAATAGGCAGAAACACTAGCTCAAACCTTAATTAGCTTAATCGGATCAAGTATTTACGAACTATTTGAAATTCATGTGCATGCATAGCAAATAAGAGTATTGAATATAATATAAACAACTAGGAAAAAAAAAACACTTCAATATAGTGGTTGGTATTTATTTATGTTGAAGCATTAAAAAAAGAAGAATGATTCTCCTTTTGAAGAAATATTAATTATAAGCATATTTGGCTTATGCGTAATCTTTCAGTATCTGCGTTTTGGATTTTTTTTATTTAAATAAATTAAATAAATATTTTAATTATTGAAATAAATAATTATAAAAATTATTATAAAAAGTCGTTTTTTAACCTTATTTTGTTTACAGTGTAAACGAGATAAAATTGTATATAGTGTAAACGAGATACATGCAAACTTATCTCGTATACACTGTAAACGAGATAAGGCTGGAGATACCTATATATAGATGTTGTTTATAACGAGGTTTTGGGCTCCAGTTTGAACTTTTTGACCACTTTCTCCTCTCTTCTACGAAGATGGCACGCGCAAATGCACGTAATCGAGACATCAACAAGCTAAACGCGATATGACACTATGCGGGGGCAGCCGACTTTGTGGTTTGATTTATTATCTTGAGTTTTATGCAATCCCATATATGTATAGCCATAATTAGAGTACTTGCCAAGAACTAAAATACAATTTATATCATTAGGAATTGATTACTGATAAAAATTAGTAATTCTAGGAATGTGGTTATCATTTTTTGATACTTAAGATTGTTAACTACATAATTATTAATTTAGAGTTTAAATGCTGGGGAAGATGTTTTGTTTAGTTTATTAATTATTTAAGTGAAGTCAAGGTTTGATAGTTAGATAATTAATTACTTTATTGAATGTTTTGATTTCACGTAACGCAATGAGGAAATGTGTATTAGTTAAGAAAGTACATATTAACAGAAAATGTCGGATCGACATAAATTCAGTTAGTACATACGTGTAAAATTCTGTTAAAAAATGTATAGAATAGTCAAGACAGTTTGATATGTTGATGGACCGATACATATTTTTAATTTTTAATAATTATGAAATATTTTTCTTTGGTAAAGGCCTTGCCTACTCCTGCCCCGGCGAGTGAGTCACACGCTTCCCCCATTCGACGCCATCGTCCCGTATCTGAGAAAGGTTGGATTCAGCGACATGGTGCCTTTCAATGATTTCGTATTCGACAACTCCCTTATCACGGCTTTCGTGGAGCGGTGGTATCTGGAGACCCACAAGTTTTATCTGCCGTGAGAACTATCACGCTGCAGAACATGGCATACCATCTTGGGCTACGCACATATGGGGAGCCAGTCTGGGGGTGCTTCCATGCCTTCTTCCGGTGGTACGGCACAGAGACATGGAAGTTGCTGGAGCGGCTGCTTGGTGCCAGGCCCCCCAATGGTTCTACAGCAGGGCGCTCAGAGGAAGGAGCCATTCTCGCTGAAGCTTACATGGCTATATGATCTTGTCCGCCATATTCCATAGATGAACGAGTCGGAGACATTCCGATAATATGCGAGGTGTTACATCTTGTTACTGATCGGGGGATACCTGATAATGGACAAGTTGAACAACTTGGTCCATCTACGGTGGCTACCAATGCTTCAGCACTTTCAGCAGTGTTGTGGGTTGTCTTGGGGCTCGGCGGTGCTTGCATGGACATACCACTCTGTCGGACTTTCTGTAGAAGGGTTTGAAGTGATAGCTCTACCGGACTGCACCTTGCATGACAGAGATGCTGACGGACGGGTTGGACTGTATCAACGGCAGGATGACCTTGTAGATGAGGCTGCTGTCCAACTGTCGATGGTCTTGGGACATGCTGGGTGCTAAACAAATATGCGCTCCACCAATCCTTTGGACCTTCCTAATGAAATAAAACATCCATGGTTGGAAAATACTCAATATATAGCAATCATAAATGAGTAAATACGCGTCAATTAAACTTGAACTCACCAGTATTCGAGGTTCTGTCGGAGCGCAACATGGAGACTCCATGGACATCCATTTGCAGCTTGACGACAATACACATGGTACTTTAATCGGTCTGATTTGACCACTCGGTACTCAGCACTTCTGCGAATACTATAGTTCTTCACACCCTGCATTACTGCATCTCGGCATTTGAATCTGTGGTCAGCCCGAATCTCTACCCAACCATCTAGGTTGTAATACTCTTCCCCGGTGTTGGAAAACAGAGATTTATCATGCACTACATCCAGATCCAATGTATGATAGTGACTTTATACATCTAATAGCACTGGAATCAGGTGGGGGCGGGGGGCAAATCATAGCGCACAGCTGTCTCGACCGGCGTCTCCGGAACAAACTCCTCCTCATCATTATCTTTAGAAGAATTACTATCAGTGCTATCCACAACGTACTCTTTGTCGAAGTCTTCCTCCCCCACCTCCAGTCCTCCATGTCTTTCACTGAACTAGAAACATGAATCGGTGGTGGTGCAAGAGGTGGGTAATCCTGCACAAATGTCGAGTGTACAAAACCACCACCACCAACATCACCAACCTCGGCAGAAAGCTCCATCACTTGTTCCGCCATGATTCTCCCATGGATGTCAAACATGAGTCGCACTTGCTCGTCACCCTGGAGCCGAAATAGTCGAAATCGGAATACTCCACTACCCAACGATGCTAGCAACCTGTACTCCACCCTTCCGATCTCTCTTCTCCCTATGCCATCAAGGTTGGTCAATATCAAACTCTTTAACTCAGACAACAAACTTATGCATCGAGTGTGCAATAGTAACGAATTCTCACACTCAAATATCACCCTATTGTCGCTGTTTCTCATACGACAATTGGGGTACACACAAACAACCAAATATTCACTATTATTGGACATTTTTGCCTACTCTTTGTAAGAAAACTGAAGGAGAAGAAGAAATAAAATGTATGTGGAGAATGCCAAGGGTTGCACATCCTCTTATAACAGTTGAAAATTTGCCTTATAGTATCTCGTTTATACTGCAAACACATTAATTTAATATGTATCTCGTTTACAGTGTAAATGAGATATATATACACGTGTCACGTGCACATACCGTATCGCGTTTATAGTGTAAACGAGATACGTACAAGCTTATCTCAGGCTAGGAGATGGATTTCAGTAATAATTTTTATAATTATTTATTTTAGTAATTAAAATATTTATTTAAATAAAAAATCCTCTGCGTTTTAGTCACCATTTTCATTATACCAAAAATTTGAAAAAATATATATAAGGATTGCAGCTCTAGTCAACTAGGAAAAAAGAAAATTATATTAATATTCAAAGAGTCACCATAATTTTAATTTATTTTTTATTTTTATTCACAATAAAAAACATAACCACACAAATTTTTATTCCTCCTTCCGTAATCGCACACTGCGTCGCCCAACTGGCGAGTCTTGCCACACCTGTATCATTATTCGTGTTGCTGACCAACACTATAAGAAAAAGCTGAGTACTATTAGATTTAGCGTCACACATTAGCATCGATTTTATCGGTAGATTTATTGACGGTTTAGGTGTGCAATTTGTTAGGTCAAATTATTATCGGTGAATTTTTGTTTATGATGATAAATTCGTGGGTAATAATTAAAGGAAAAACGAAAAAAATAGGCGCAAAATGTAGCGTGGAATTTATCATCGTATTGTTGTGATGGTAAACACATTTAGTGGAACGATGTGTTTTGGTGACCTACAACGCATTACAGTCAGATTTATCCGCCGATGAATTCGACGGTAATCGTGCTGTAAATTCGAACTACGGACCCTTTTCCCTTTCATTTCGAATTTCTCTCTCTTTTTCTCTCTAACCTCTCGCCTCCCACTCTCTCTCTAACTCTCTCATATCTCATCTCCGTCAACACCTCTCTGGCAGCTGCTGTCCTCTCCGACAGCCCCCTTTGACGGCACCTTCAGGTAATGCTTCTAAACTTCTAAAATAGGATTAATGTCTGAGTTTACTTTTTATTATAAAATAGGATTTGTGTTTATTATTGTTGATTTGTGTTGATTATTCATGTTGTTTAGTGAAGTTTTCACTATATATTTTTTATTATTGTTGATTTAATTTGTTATTGATCTTTAACTTGAAAATTATTTTTGGTGCTTTAATTTTTTTTCAAGTTGCTTGCTGCTTTAATTTAGTGATAATTTATAGAATTTTTAAAAATTAGTTTAACATGCTATTATGTTTGTTGAATTTGAATTTGAATTTGTTTAGATTGGATTAAGGTTTGAGCTTACTTATTATTATAAAATAGGATTTGTCTTGATTATTGTTGATTTGTGTTCATTATTCAGGTTGCTCAACAAAGTTTTCATTATATATATTTTTTATTATTGTTCATTTAATTTGTTCTTAATTTTTATGTTGAAAATTATTTTTTGGTGTTTTAATTTCCCTTTTAAGTTTTTTGCTGCTTTAATTAGGTGATAATTTAGAATCAATTAGAGAATTTATAAAAATTAGTTTAATATTCTGTTATGTTTCTTGAATTTAATTTTAAATTTGTATGGACTGGATTGAGATCTGAACTTACTTTTTATTATAAAATAGGATTTGTGTTTATTATTGTTGATTTGTGTTGATTATTCATGTTGCATAGTGAAGTTTTCATTATATATTTTTTTATTATCGTTCATTTAATTTGTTCTTAATCTTTAACTTGGAAATTGTTTTTTGGTGCTTTAATTTCCTTTCCAAGTTTCTTGTTGCTTCAATTAGGTGATAATTTAGAATCAGATAGAGAATTTATAAAAATTAGTTCAACATGTTATTATGTTTTTTGAATTTGAATTTGAATTTGTTTCGACTACTTTGTGCTTTAATTGAGTTCTGATTGATGTTGTAGATTGAGGTTGGTTACATTTGTGGGAACCGTAAAGGTGGATATATGTCCAATTATAGGGGAGGTTATGTCAATTTTTTTTAAAATAATGTTGAAGAATTTCTTTGTATATATGCTGACTAGTATTAATCGGTATTCTCTTTGCAGACATGGCGACAAGTAGCAGAGGTGTCACGAGTCAATCTCGTGGTCATGGTAGAGGGAGGGTTTTCACTACCGGTATCCTAGGGACTTCTCGGTCATCGCCTTCTACCCTGACTACCCCGTAGACCCATGTGATGTCACAGATGGGTCCATTGGACTAGCAGTACATCATAGTCCTGAACTCCAACTACGTGGCTCCTTCTGCTATGCACATGATGCACTACTATTTTGTGGTACATTTTGTCTTTAATTTAGGTGGATTTTATCCATTTTTCCTACATTTATTCAAGGAAATAGCATGGTTTCATAATTTTCTCCTAATTTGTGCTTAAGTGTGAAAACATACTTTTTAGGCCTTTAATTGGTTAATTTTAATTCACCTTTGATTCCACTAGATGTCTTGATGTGTTTGTTAGTGAATTCAGGTTGAAAAAGCTAGGAATGGATCAAAGGAATGAAGAGAAAAGCATGCAAAGTGGAGAAATCATAGAAAATCAAGGATTTGGGATGCATTCATCGACAATATATAATTTGTCATAACTTTCTCGAAGCCAGGTGACACAAACGCATGGATCACGCAGATGTGTGACCTGGCAAAAACCCAATCCACGCTAACGCGTGGACGACACTTCCGCGTGACTTTGCAGCGACCTGTACGAACCAAAAATTGTTGGGGGTGATTTTTGGGCTATTTTTGACCTAGTTTTCGGCCCAGAAAACATAGATTAGAGGCTATAAAGTAGGGGAATGGATCCATTCATCAGGATACGAAGACAACATTCATAATTCATAATTTTAGGTTTTAGATGTAGCTTTTAGAGAGAGAGAGAGGCTCTCTCCTCTCTCTTAGGATTTAGGATTAGGATTAGGATTTAGGATTTCTATTATGATTAGGCTACTTTTCTTCATTCCATGTTCACTGTTCTTTAATTTATTTTCTCTTCTACTTTTATTTACTTTATCACTTAGTTTATTTACTTTCCCAATTTGATTTATGAATTTTCCCATGTTAGAATTAATATCTTTATTTAATATAATTTGAGGTATTTCAGATTTATGATTGCTTTCTTTAATTTATGTTATTGATGCTTCTAATTAATCCAAATTATTTTCATTCAAGCAGATTCTCTTTCCTTTTGGCTTTGGTTAAGTAATTGGTGACACTTGAGTTGTCAAACTCAGTTGTTGATTAATAATTGAAGGTTGCTGATTAATTTGGATCCCTCTAAAGCTAGTCTTTCCATAGGAGTTGACTAGGACTTGAGAGGAATCAAATTGATTTGCCCACTTGACTTTCCTTTATTTAGTAAGGGTTAACTAAGTGGGAGCAACAAACAATTCTCATCACACCTGATAAGGATAACTAGGATGGGATTTCCAGTTCTCATACCTTGCCAAGAGATTTTTTAATTTTTAATTTATTTTTCTCGTCATTTAAATTACTTGTTCCTTATTTCAAAAACCCAAAATATACTTTTTTCA
Source organism: Arachis duranensis (assembly GCF_000817695.3). NCBI lineage: Eukaryota > Viridiplantae > Streptophyta > Magnoliopsida > Fabales > Fabaceae > Arachis > Arachis duranensis. Next base: position 17,901 of record NW_026265202.1, on the reverse strand, counting down.
TAACCAATAATAAATACACCTCCCTGCAATTCCTTGAGAGACGACCCGAGGTTTAAATACTTCGGTTATAAATTTTATTGGGTTTTGTTACTTGTGATAACCAAACTTTTGTACAAAAGGATTCTCTGTTGGTTTAGAAACTATACTTACAACACGATTAATTTTATGAAATTCTTTACTAGCAAGAATCCGTTTATCAGGCCAGAAAACTAGAAGATGCACTTTGGGCATACAGAACAGCATTCAAAACTCCTATTGGGAAGTCCCCTTTTCAATTATTATATGGCAAATCTTGTCACCTCCCTGTAGAGCTTGAGCATAAAGCTTTTTGGGCCACTAAACTCCTCAACCTAGATTCTCAAGCAGCAGGAGAAAAGAGGTTATTACAATTAAATGAGTTGAATGAGTTTAGGCTAGAAGCTTATGAAAATGCTAAGATATACAAGGAAAAGACTAGGAGGCGGCATGACAAGAAGATCTCAAAGAAGGAGTTCAAACCAGGACAGCAAGTGCTCTTGTATAACTCCATGCTCAAAGTTTTTCCTGGCAAGCTCAAATCCAAATGGATCGGTCCTTACTTGGTGACAAAGGTTCTCCTTTATGGAAGCCTTGAATTGTTAGATGAAGCAACAAAGAGCCATTTCACAACAAACGGTCACAGGGCAAAGCCTTACTTGGGAGGTCAATGGGACAAAGAAAAGGAGGTTCAGAACCTGAACTGAGCAAGAATGAAGGATGTCAAGCTAATGACAATAAAGAAGCGCTTGTTGGAAGGCAACCCAACCTGAGGTAGTTCCCTTTTCATAGCTATTTCAATAAAAAGGTTAAGTAAATTCATCTGTATTGTAAGGAGCTAAGTTTGGTGTTGCACACCAAAACAATTTAAGGGAGAATGAAGGATGCTAAGTTTGGTATTCCACCAAAAATCTCATTTAAAAACACATGTTCACCTTCTGCATAAATAATTGCTAGCTCCAAGGAATCAGAGAAACTACTTAGCCATTGTCTGCTTTCTAGTATTTAGTTTTATTGCCTTCAGCAAAGACAAAAGGGTTTCACATATGGTTGAGTTGATGCATGAGAAACATTGGCAAGGGACTAAGTTTGGTGTTTACACACCAAAGTAAGTTCAAAAGCCCATAAACAATTTTTGCATACTAACCAGTTGCCTAAGGGCTTGAGAGACAAGCAACTTCTAAGGATTATGCAGGAAAACATTCAATCTGTGAAAGGGATATGCATCATCATCCAAAGGAGGAAAAGATGAGAGACAGTCCCAACAGGTTGTATTAACACTTAATCCTTGTTGCTCTGAATCATTTTAACTTGAGAATTCCTATATGTCTTGCTGAAGTGTTCAATTAAGTGCAAGTGGATATCTGCTAAGAATGCTAGGATCTGCATAATGCTTGTCAAAACTCATTAGCTTGAAGTTTTTTTGTTTCCCTTCTGCATAAATAAAAGAAAAGTGTTTGAAATAGAAAGTAAATGTCCAATGTTATAGAAATTAGAATGAAATTCAGTGGTGGTGTTTGTTTGATTTAATGAATAGCTCAAATAACAAAAGCTGCAAAATAAGGTGTTCTTTGTAGTGTGAATTAAGTTGCTGCTATAAAGTCTAATTTTAATGAAATTTTCTTGAGAATAAAGCAAAACAAAAAGACAAAGAAAAAGAAAAGCCAAGAATTGGCAAAGAAACAAACAATAAGGCTAGACACCAATAGCTTGGACCCTAGGACATATGCCTGTGGTGCTTTTGTACTAGGATATGCTTGGACAAGTAGATTCTGAGGAGTATTTTGAAACTTGGCCACTTATATCAACTAATCTGGGATTGCCAACTGAAAGTCCACTATCAAGAGCAACCTAGCTACAAAGCATTTAGTAATCCAAAGAGATACTGGGCATCAATGCTTCTAGGAAGAAATTGTGAGCCATGTGTCTGTGGTGAAGAAATGTTGAGCAAAATTGAGCCAAAAGGGCTGCTGCAACATTTGACACAAATCCTTCATTAATAAATAAGCTTCCTAAGCAAAGTAAAGAAAGAAAAAGCTAGCAAGGGATCAAGCAAAAACAAGACATTATAGCAGCAACTCTAGTGAATCTTTAAGGAAACATTTTTTATCTGTCAGCAAGTAATAAATGAGCTACATTTGTCTGCATAAAATCCCATGAACCAAGTTCAATTATCTGCTAAATAAGGACATGCATGCTTCTCTGTTTTATTTCATTTCCTCTTCTGTTTAGAGCTTTCCTGGGGATAAGCAAGGTTTAAGTTTGGTGTTGTGATGACAAGTCATCTTATGCTAGCTTTTCAAGCATTTTTCACTTGTTTCATTAGGTTTTATGCACTTTCGTGTATTGTAAGTAAGTAATTTGGAGTGGATTTGCATGGTTATGTTAAATCAATCAACCATCCTTTATTTGACACAAAATCATGAGGTTTAAGCTAAAATTAGTTGGTTTTTGAATGATTTATAAACCTTGTGAATTTGATGATGCTTTGATTGGATGTTTTGATTACTTGTAGGTGAAGAAATGATGAAAAAAAGGAAAAAAGGAATCTTAGAGCACACTTTGGACCTTAAGTCACGCTTTGAAAAGTGTGACCCAAGGCACAAAAGCGTGGCGTTCAACAAAGGAGCAAGGGCCATAGAAGGCCATAGCGCTTAAACATTTAGCGCTGTGATGCAATTGCATATTTGTTATATTAGCTAGTTAGTTTAGTTGGTTTTAGCTTAATTTCACTCATTTTCTCTAAATAAACAAGTCCTTTTATGAGTTTTGTCTTCATGCATGAGAATACCAAGGACCATGTTGATTCTAGCCAAATTCATGCAAATGATTTAAGGAATACATATATGAATGAGTATGAATGAATCTCATGAAATTTATTGCATGAATTGGTAAGAATTTGAAGCTATTTCCCTTGTTGATGATAGGTTATGAAACAAGAAAGCATGGAAGCAAGAATGATGCAAGCTGGGCAAGAAGAAGAAAAGTTGTTGGCGTTGCCAACTTGGAGAAAGGGGGCGTTGTTGAAGGCAACGCCAGGCAGCCCTGGAGAAGCAAAAGTTGGCGTTGCCAACTTGGAGAATGGAAGGCGTTGTTGAAGGCAACGCAAGGCTAGCAAGGCTTGGCCCAGGAAAAGGAGATGCACGTTGCCAACACCAAGTTATGAAGGCGTGTTCCTTGGCAACGTAGCAAGTAACTTTGGCACTAAAGGGAGCTCGAGCACGTTGTTGAGCTAGGGGCGTTGTTGAAGGCAACGCCAGGCAGCCCTGGAGAAGCAAAAGTTGGCGTTGCCAACTTGGAGAATGGAGGGCGTTGTTGAAGGCAACGCAAGGCTAGAAGAGCTGAGCCAAGGAGAGCTCGAGGGCGTTGCCAACGTGGGAATGAAGAAGCGTTATTCAAGGCAACGCACACGAGCAAACTTGGCCCAAGAGGAGGAGAAGCTGGCGTTGCCAACGCCAGGAACCATAGGCGTTATTCAAGGCAACGCCAAGCAATCTTGGGGAGCTAGTTTTGAGCCTCGAGCACGTTGCCAGCCTAGAGATGAGGGGCGTGTTTGAGGACAACGCAGGCAAACAACGCTGCATGGAAAACTTGGCCCAGGAAAAGGAGATGCACGTTGCCAACGCCAAGTTATGAAGGCGTGTTCCTTGGCAACGTAGCAAGCAACTTTGGCACCAAAGGGGAGCTCGAGCACGTTGTTGAGCTAGGAACCATGGGCGTGTTCCTTGGCAACGCATGCAAGCTAGGAGTATGGGCACACGAGAGAGTTGCTAACTTGGAAATGAACTGGCGTGTTCATCAATAACGCCAGGGACAGGATCTTGGAGGCTAACCACGTTGCCAACGCCACTTTCATTGGCGTGTTCCTAGGCAACGCCAGGAATGGTTGCTTGGCTAGGCACCAAGTCTTGGGTGCCAACCAAGTTGCCAACGCCAGGAAAGGCTGCCAACCACGTTGCCAACGCCAGGAAGGTTGCCAACCAAGTTGCCAACGCCAGGAAGGGTGCCAACCACGTTGCCAATGCCAGGAAAGGCTGCCAACCACGTTGCCAACGCCAGGAAGGTTGCCAACCAAGTTGCCAATGCCAGGAAGGGTGCCAACCACGTTGCCAATGCCAGGAAAGGCTGCCAACCACGTTGCCAACGCCAGGAAGGTTGCCAACCAAGTTGCCAATGCCAGGAAGGGTGCCAACCACGTTGCCAACGCCAGGAAGCATAGGCGTGTTCAAGGACAACGCCAAGCAACAAGCATAGAGCCTTGAGGAAGGCTCGAGCACGTTGCCAACGCCAGCTTCCAAAGGCGTGTTTGAGGGCAACGTGACAAGCAAAACTGAAGGCTAGAGATGAGCCCTGGAGGGGGCACGAGCACGTTGCCAATGTGCTAGCAAGGAGGCGTGTTTGGCAACAACGCCAGCCTCATGTCTCTGCCTTGGGAGGCTAGGCACGGGCACGTTGCCAACTTGCTAGAATGGGTGCGTTTTTGGCAACAACTTGGCAACTTGACCTTACCTTCTTTGAGGAAGCATAACTTGAGCTAGGAAAGTCCAAATGAGGTGATTCCAGTGGCATTGGAAAGAAGACATCAAGAGCTTTCCAATGATGTATAATAGTCCATATTGAAGCAGAGGATTGACACCCAAATTCTGGGCTACATTTAGCATGAAAGTAGTGGAAGAGCAAGTTGTTAGCAACAACTTGGGCTAGCAACGCCCAAGTCTCAAACCTCACTTCCAGGAAAACACCATGCACGTTGCCAACGTGCATTAAGCCTAGAGTTATTGCCAATAACGCCCCTCAATGGGCCAGAATTGTTACCAACTTGCTCTGCTTCCTCTATTCCTCACAAAGGCCAGAAACTTCATCAATTGAACCAGAAATTCAACAAAGAGAAAGCCCACATTGCTAGCCCAATTGAAGATCTTTGAAAGAGTTTTAGGACTAATATAAATAGAGATTGAGTTTGTACTTAAAAGGGACTTTTTGGACACTTAGACTTTGGAGACTCTTAGCACTTTTATTTTGAGAACTCTTTAGCACTTCCGGGAGGATACCCGGAGAGCTATTTTGGTTCTTCTGGGAACTTCTCTTCTTCACTTTTAAGCTTTAAGCATTTCCTTATTCTTCTTCATCTTTCTTTACACTTAGTTTAATTTTGGTTTATGGCAATTGTTATTGAAATTGGAGCTATGACTCACTAAACCCCACTTTCATTAGGGGGAAGAGCTCTGCTTGTTGGAATGCATTGGTGAACTCATCTTTTCCTCCTCAATTCTAGTGGTTGATCTAAAGAGGGAACTCTTGTTCTTCAAAGATTCAACCACCATCGAGAGAGGGGTTAATCTATATGAATTATATGGTGAATTTGAGGAATGAGCCATATAATTCAGTTTAGAGTTCATCCTTTCATGATTTCTTTAATCAATACACCTTGGTTAGTATGTGAGATGTAACTTTCCTTGGTTGAGATTATGGGAGTTGTGTGGCTGGATTAGAATTGAGCCTCAACTCTTCTCATGAACAATTAGATCACGAGAGTGGCAATTGGTTATGTTGAGAGAAATTGGATCACTAAGAGATTAGGATTCAATTACCCACTTGCCATGGATCTATACCCATGATTGAGAAGGATTTGACTAAATCAATTCATGAAAACTTGTATCTCTGATCCCTAATGATCCTCTCCACCATTAATTCTTATCCTAGTTTCACTAGTCTTTTCCTTTTGTTTTTAATTGAATTATGCACTTTCTTGAACCATAAGCAAGCCAATTGAATAGAATTTCATGCTTCCCTTGATTGAATCAACCATATATGATTTAATACAAATTCATGAGGTTTGATGACATAATTGGTGCATATTAGAATAGAATGATCATCTCATGATTTTGAGCATAGCTTTGATGTGTTTGGTTGATTAATGATAGGTGAAGAAAGCTTGAAGAAAGGTTGAAGCAAGAAGGAATGGCTAGGAGTAAAGAGAGGACAATGGAATAAGTAAAATTGA
>NW_026265202.1:6286-11768 GCF_000817695.3 Arachis duranensis | reverse complement strand
AAACAAGTGAAATTAGCTTGAAAAATGGGTATATAATGACCTGTCATCACAACACCTAACTTAATTCTTGCTTGTCCCCAAGTAAGCATCAAAACTAAGAGAAAATGAAATGAACAAGAAGAGCAATTATATCCTTATTAGGCATATAGCAGAACTTGATTCATGGAGTTTTTATGCAGACAATGATAACTCAAGTTATTGTTTGCTGTTACATAATATACATTTTTCCTCAAAGGCTCACTAAATTTGCTGTTATAAGGTTTACTCTTTACTTGCTCCCTTGCTAACTTTTCTTTTCTCATTTTGCTTAACAAGCTTATTATTCTTTGAAGGCTTGGTGTCAAATGCTGTAGTAGCCTTTGGCTTTATTTTTACTCAACATTTCTCCACCACAGACACATGGCTCACTATTTCTTCCTAGGATCATTGATGCCCAGCATCTCTTTGGATAACTAAATGTTTTGTATCTAGGTTGCTCTTTATTGTGGACTTTCAATTGGTCATCCCAAATCAGTTGATCTAAGTGACCGGGTTTTGAAATACCCCTCAGAATTTACTTGTCCAAGCATATCCTAGTACAAGAACACCACAGGCATGTGTCCTAGGGTCCAAGCTATTGGTGTCCAGCCTTTATTCTTTGTTTTTCTTGCCACATTGGCTTTTTCTATTTCCTTTTCTTTCTGTTTTATGTTTTTGCTCTCAAGGGATTTTTTTATTGATAGGAACCTTTATAACAGCAAGCTAGCTCACACTTCAATGAAAATGATACTATGCAGCAATTATTTCATGAGTTATGCATTTAATCAAACACATACACCACCATTAACTTCCATTGAGTTATGCATTTAATCCAACACATATACCACCATTAACTTCCACTCTATTTATGCAACATTGGATATTTACTTTCTAATTCAAACCATTCTCTTTTATTCAAGCATATGGGAAACAAAACAAAATTCAGATCTGTGATGGATGACAAGCGATGTGCAGATTAGCATTCTTAATCAAACAACTTCACTTGCAACTAGATAAACACTTTAGCAGGATATATAATGGTTCCCATGTTCGAAACAATTCACAGCAGCAAGGATTAAGTTTAGATACAACCTTTGAAGTTGTAGCCCTTTGATTCTTCCTTCTGTTGTGTTTTCTTTGAGTTAAGATGCACAATATCTTCAATTGTTGACTCATGTCTTGCATAATTCTCAAAGTTGCTTGCTTCTCAAGCCCTTAATTGCATGGTTAGTATGCATAAATTGAGTGTGGCTCTTGGATTTATTTTGGTGTTGGAGACACCAAACTAAATTGCTTGCCACTGCCTCTGATGCAACAAGTTAACCATATGTGAAACCTTGTGTCCTTGCTAAAGGTTATGGAATTAAAGCTAAAAAGAAGTTAAATAATTGAATAATTTGTCTGAGTACTTGGAGCTAGCATTGTGCAGGAAGTGAGAATGTTTGTTTAAATGAGATTTTGGTGGAACACCAAACTTAGATTCCTCCATTCTCCCTTAAATTGTTTTGGTGTGCAACACCAAACTTAGCTCCTTGCAATGCATACCAATTATTCAACATTTTTATTGAAAAAGCTATGAAAAGAAAACTACCTCAGGTTGGGTTGCCTCCCAACAAGCGCTTCTTTATTGTCACTAGCTTGACATTGAACTCCCTTTAGGGCGGGTGATGCTGGTGGTGTCTCAATTTGTCCCCTCTCACTGTAAGCTTTCTCTGTGTGCCTTGATGCTCAATTTCAATGTGCTCAAGAGAGAGTACTTGGTTGACAGTGTAATGATCTTCTGTTCCCAGTTGTTGATATACTAGTTGCACCTTGTCACCTTTGGAAAATCCTTCAGTTGGGATTTTCTTATTCTTCCACCCTTTGTAGGCCTTCTTCTTGTTCTTCATCTTTTTCTTTCTTGTTGATCTTTCTCCCTTGAAATTGACTTGAGTTGTGATACCTCCCTTTTTGTTTATCATCCCGGCTTCTTTTTGAATTCCTTTTCCTTCTTGCACCTGCTCATTTTTCTGTTCTACTGTATTGTTGGTTGCTTGCTTTGGAAGAGAGTCACTACTTGTCTTGCTTGTTCCTTCATTACTTTGTGATTCTGGAAACACTTTCAAGGTGATGCTTTCCTCATGCATCCTGAGGGTTAGCTCTCCCTGCTCTATATCTACAATGGCTCTAGCAGTGGCCAAAAATGGTCGACCAAGTATTATGGAGTCATTCTCATTCTCTGTTGAATCTAGGATCACAAAGTCTGCAGGAAAGATGAACTTGTCAACCTTAACTAAAAGGTTTTCAATCAACCCTTTAGGATATACCACTGATTGGTCCACCAATTCCAAGGACATCTGTATTGGTTTCACCTCTCCTATGCCAAGCTTTTTCACTAAAGAAGATGGAATTAGATTTATACTTGCTCCTAAGTCACACATCCCTTTGTTGATGAATAGACTTCCAATAGTGCAAGGTAGGAAGAAACCTCCAGGATCTTCAAGCTTGGGAGGGAGCCCCTTTTTGATTAGTGCACTGCATTCTTCACTGAGCATTACAGCCTCCTTCTCATTCCAACTCCTTTTCTTATTAATGAGCTCCTTTAAGAACTTGGCATATAGAGGCATTTGCTCCAATGCCTCAGCCAAGGGTATGTTGATCTCTAGTGATGTGTGGAAAATGATCCAACACAAAACTCACCGGCAAGTGTACCGGGTCGCATCAAGTAATAATAACTCACATGAGTGAGGTCGATCCCACAGGGATTGAAGGATTGAGCAATTTTGGTTTAGTGGTTGATTTAGTCAAGCGAATCAAATATTGGTTGAGTGGTTTAACTTTAACAGAAGCTAAATTACTTGGAATGTAAAGGGAGAGGGGTGAATTACAGTAAATTAAATAACAGGAAAGTAAATTTGCTGAATCTTAAAGAACAAGAAATTAAATAACTGAAACTTAAAGTGCAAGAAATGTAAATTGTAGTAACTTAAAGTGCAAGATATGTAAATTGCTTGAATATAAAAGGGGAATTAAGGATTGGGAATTCAGAATTCTAGCAAGAGAAAGTAGATTGCAGCAATTAATAAAGTAGAAGATGAATTGGAATAAACTAAAATTCAAACAGAAAATGAAATTAAATTGCAGAGGTTCACAGAAGAACCAACAAGGAAAATGGGATCTCAGGTCTCAAGAGACTAGAAAGCAAAGTCTAGATCTCAATTGCCTTCCCAGATCCAAGTTCACAAAGCAATTAACGAGAAATAGAAGAAGAATCAGTAAAGGAAATTGAAATTAAACTCAATTGTGCAGAAAGGAATTAAAGAGATTTTGAATGGAGATTGAGACAGAATTTCCTCAATTCTTCACACCCAAAACTCAAAACAAGAAAAGTAAAATTGCCCAAGCAAGAACGAGGAAGAAGAGAGATCAATTCTCCTCCCCAATTCTCTGAAATCTCGGTCAAGTCTCTCCAAGAAAAGTTGCAAAAATTCAAAGCTCAAAGAAAGTGAAAAATTCAAAAGTCAAGTAAAAGGTCCTAATTACATCAAACTAGCTCCTATTTATACACTTTCCATTCTTGGATCTTAGGATTTAGATGGGCTTTTGATTTGGTGAAGAAATGAATTAAATTGGATTTTTAATTCAATTTTTGGCCCAAAAACAATAGCTTCCAAGAGGCTGCCCTGCCCTTGTGGAGGGCAGGGCAGGATTTGGTGCTTGGTGCGTGCGTGGTGCGGGCGTGGTGCAGGTTGGTGCGCAGGATGCTGCCCTGCCCTCGCGGAGGGCAGGGCAGAAAAATTTGGTGCGCCAGATTGGTGCTGTGGTGCGCTGCTGGTGCTGCCAGATGATGCTGTGGTGCGCTAGAATGGTGCCTTGGTGCGCCAGAATTGTGCCACAACAAAATGCTGCCCTGCCCTCGCGGAGGGCAGGGCAGTGTTTCCACTTTGACGTCCCGAGTTCGAAACTTGGATGCTCCACACGCTACCCATTTTCCTTGGCTTTCTTGGTACCAAAGTGAGGCTTAATTCCTTGCTTCCTCATGGTCCCGTGTTCAACTCTTGTGGCAAGCATAGTAGGCATTTTCCTTTGATTTTCTTCCCTTGGTGAGCCCGATACTGCCCTTGTGGAGGGCAGGGCAAGGTTTTGTTCTTCTTGATTCCAAGGCATAGATTTGTGCTCTGCCCTTGTAGTGGGCAGGGCAGAGTTGCCTTTCATGCATTGTTCCCTTATGTTGCCCTCCTAGAGGGCAGTGTGCCCTTGAGAAGGGCAATGCTTGCTCCCTTCTTTACATGCGGCACACTTCTCCTTCCTTTGACCACGTTTTCTTCTCCTTGGGTCACGCTTTCTTAGGCCACGCTTTTCTCTTTTATTCTTTTCTTCACCTACAATAAACCAAAACAATCACTCCAAGTATCACTAAATTCACAAGGCTTATAAATCAATTAAAATTCAATTAAAATTAGCTTAAACCTCATGAGTTATCATTAATTTCATGGTGGTTGTTTGATTTAAAGAAGTTATGCATTTTCACTCCAAATCACTTACTTAGGATGCAAGAAAGTGCATAAAGACTAATAAAACAAGTGAAATTAGCTTGAAAAATGGGTATATGATGACTTGTCATCATCTAGCTTCTTGAAAGTCTCAAGGAATTGGTGGAAATGTTGATCCTTTGCTTCTTTTTGGAATCTCTGTAGATAAGGTAGTGGAGGTGTAAGACTCTTCTCCACTTGCTGCTGTTTTGGATTTGGTTCTTCCATGATCTGCTTTCCCTTCTTTAAATTCTGTGGTTGGTTGTTCTCTTCTGTGAGCTTTTCTGGGACATTCTTGCTTGTTATGTCCTTGTTGTTAGCTCCATCATTCTCTGTTGGTTCTTTGTCACTCTCCGCAAGTTTCTTAGTTGCTCCTTGGTTGCCATCCACCAATATCTTTCCACTCCTTAATTGCACAGCTTTGCATTCTTCTTTTGTATTAGGAATGGTATCACTTGGTAGTGAGCTTGAAAGTCTCTCAATAGAAATCTGCTTGGAGATTTGTCCAATCTTCCTTTCTAGGCTCTTCATGGAAGCTTCTTGGTTCTTTGTTGTCAATTCTTGGTTCTTCATCATCTTCTCCATGAGCATCTCCAGATTAGTAATCCTCTGAGAGTCTTGTGAGATTGGTTGGTTTTGGGGTGTTGATGGATGATGGTAAGTGTTTTGGTTAGTTGGGTGGTTATTGGGTGGATAATGGTTAGAGTTGGGGTAATTACGTTGGGGTTTTCTGTAAAAGTTTTGGTTACTTGACTGCTGGTTGTGATTTTGGTTGTTTCTTAGAGTGTTTTGAGCTGAGCTTCTTTGCCATGGTTGTTGGTTTTGGTTGTGGTTGTCTCCCCACCTAAGGTTTGGATGGTTCTTCCAAGATGGATTGTAGGTGTCACCATACACTTCATTTGATCCAGAATTTTGGTTGTTCATACAGTGCACTTGCTCTTGTTGTTGCTCCT
>NW_026265202.1:0-1641 GCF_000817695.3 Arachis duranensis | reverse complement strand
ACTATCCCTGATCCAAGACATTGTGGGAGTAGTATTGCTACACCAAATGTTCAGGCCAATAACTTTGAGCTAAAACCTCAGCTCATCACTTTGGTGCAGAACAATTGCTCTTATGGAGGGGGGCCTCTTGAAGACCCAAATCAACATCTATCTGTTTTTTTGAGGATATGCAATACAGTGAAGACAAATGGAGTGCATCCAGATGTCTACAAGTTGTTGCTATTTCCATTTTCTTTGAGGGATAAAGCCACTCAATGGCTAGAATCATTCCCCAAGGAAAGCCTCAATGATTGGAATGAAGTGATGGGCAAGTTTCTAGCAAAGTTCTACCCACCTCAAAAGATCATCAAGTTGAAGACAGAGGTTCAGACTTTTAGGCAAATGGAAGGGGAGTCATTGTATGAAGCCTGGGAAAGATATAAGGCACTAATGAGAAGATGTCCCCCTGATATGTTTAGTGATTGGGTTAAGCTCCAAAACTTCTATGAAGGCTTAAGCTTCGAAGCAAGGAAGGGACTAGATTACTCATCAGGAGGATCACTCAACATGATGAAAACTGCCAAGGAGGCTCAAGACCTCATTGAGATTGTGGCAAACAATCAGTATTATTACTCATCAGAGAGGCAGCTTAATCCGACCCCAAAGAAAGGTGTAATGGAGCTTGAAGGTGTTGATGCTATCTTGGCACAAAATAAGTTAATGCACCAACAAATCCAACAACAAATGGAGATGATAACAAAGAGAATGGATGGTTTGCAACTTGCAGCAGTGAACACAACAAATCAACCATTGCTTGAATGGAACCAAGGTGAAGGGACCAATGTTGAACAACCACAAGAACAAGTTCAATACATGCAGAACACTTCAAATTCTCAGGATGAATTTCATGGTGATACATACAACCCATCTTGGAAAAATCATCCCAATCTAAAGTGGGGTGAAAACCATTGGCAAAAGAATAGCAACCACAATCAAACCCGTAACACAAATAACCAAAATCACCATGCCAACAACACTAACCAATATAGAAAAACACAAAACACATATCAACCACCCCATCATAATTCACAAACTCACCAAAATAACTTTTCTGCACCAACATCCAACTCACAAAATCACCACACTAATCCGCCCAACAACTTCCAACAACAATCAACTCCCATCATACCCCCAATTGACCATCATGAAACTAGAATCTCAAGTCTTGAAGCAACCTTGCAAGCACTTGCTCAAACCACTCAAGCCTTAGCTAAGGGACATAAGGAACATGAGGTCATCATGAAGAATATTGAGAGACAAGTGGGACAATTAGCCAAACAAGCCGAGCGACCAACCAATGTTCTCCCAAGTGACACAATACCCAACCCAAGAGAAGAATGTAAGGCTCTGCAGTTAAGGAGTGGCAAGGTAGTTGGTGAAAGTTCGAATAAAGAAGCAATAAAACCCAAAGAGCAAGACACAGTGGAAATACATGTGGAAAGGCAAGGTGAAGAAAAGGCTTCAACATCTAACAAAGGCAAAGAAGTTGTCAAGCCACAAGGCAACCCACCCAGACAAAGAAGCAACCATGATAGCAATGGGAGTGTGAATCCACAACAAGAAAACAAAAATGAAGGAGTAAAAGCTTATGTACCCAAGCTT
>NW_026265201.1:25931-26992 GCF_000817695.3 Arachis duranensis | reverse complement strand
TTTCTTGTTGAATTTTAAATTCCCTGCACCCAATCCCCTTTACATTTAATGCAATTTACATTTCGTGCAATTTAAGTTTCAACTCTTTTACTTTCTTGTTCTTTAAGTTTCCTACAATTTTATTTTCTGCATCTTTTAAATTCCTTGCAATTTACTTTCTGTTGATTAACTTCACACAATTCATTCAATGTTAGCTTGACTAAACTAATCACCCACTAAAGTTGCTTGATCCATCAATCCCTGTGGGATCGACCTCACTCTAAGTGAGTTATTACTACTTGATCCGACCCGGTACACTTGTCGGTTGGATTTGTGTGTTTGGAAAATTCGTTTTTCCACAAAAACACCATCAGTAGCATTATCCGGTGAATAAAAAATTAAAAAATATTTTTTAAAAAACTAAATTATTTATTTTTGAATTTTTAAATTATATTATTAAATATTATTTATTTAAATAATAAAAAATAAAGTCCAGCAATATCTAGTAAACAACAGATTTGTAACTTTATTATTTTTTAAAATTTTAAACTAAAAAAAATTTTCTAGTTGTAAAAAATTATAAAATTCCAAAAGTATCCAAAAAAATTAAAAAATTAAAATTTTTAATTTTTTAAATTATTTTATTCTTAATTTGTGAACAAGTGCAACAAAAAAAGTTAACTGTCTGGGTGTAGCATTTTTCGGTGAAAAAAATTAAAAATATTTTTAAAAAAATTAAAAAATTTTAAAAAACTAAATTTTTTATTTTTAACTTTTTAAATTATATTATTAAATGTTTTACATTTAAATAAGAATAATAAAATAAAGTCCAGCAATATCTAGTAAACAACTAATCTGTAAATTTATTATTATTTTTTTAATTTCAAACAAAAAAATATTTTTTTCTAGTGGTAAAAAAATAAAAAATTCCAAAAATATCCAAAAAATAAAAAAAATTAAAATTTTAAATTTTTTAAATTAATTTATTCTTAATTTGTGAACAACTGCAGCAAAAAAAGTCAACTGTCTGGATGTAGCATTATTCGGTGAAAAAAATTAAAAATATTTTCAAAAAAATAAAA
>NW_026265201.1:3254-18871 GCF_000817695.3 Arachis duranensis | reverse complement strand
TGATCTTCAAGCCTTGAATTGGGCCTTTGCTCTTGATTGAATTGGGTTGAAAAAGGCCTCTGTTGATTGCACTTGGAGTTGGAGAGAAACCCATTTTGAACCGGGACATAAATCACAAAAGCTTGAGTAAAAGTTTGAGGCAAACTTTTACTCAAGCTTTTTATATCAGCCACCCCCTTTTGCTGATGTCCACGTTTGGGCTAAAGTTTGAGGTCAAACTTTTAGCCAAACGTTGGATCCCTTTGTGTGCATGTGTGGCGCCAACGTTTGCCAAAAAGCTTGAGGCAAACGTTGGCGCAAGCTTTTGTTCCTCCAGGGTGTTAGTGTGTGGTGCCAACGTTTGCCAAAAAGCTTGAGGCAAACATTGGCGCAAGCTTTTGTTCCTCCAGGGTGTTGGTGTGTGGCACCAACGTTTGCCAAAAAGCTTGAGGCAAATGTTGGCGAAAGCTTTTGCCTCCAGGGTGTTGGTGTGTGGCGCCAACGTTTGCCAAAAAGCTTGAGGCAAACGTTGGCGCAAGCTTTTCTCCTCCTGGGTGTGTTTTCAGCTCTTCCAAAAGTTTGAGCAAAAGCTTGAGGCAAGCTTTTGCTCAAGCTTTTTGTTCTCTCTTGCTCCTTGCCCTTTCTTCTTTCTTCAACCTTCTTTAAAGCTCTTTTCACCTATCATCAATCAACCAAACACATCAAAGCTATGCTCAAGATCATGAGTTTGTTATTCTTTCATAATATATGACAATTATAGCACAAAATCTCATGAAATTGCATTAATTCATCCATGGTTGATTGAATCAAAGGAAACATGAAATTCTACCCAATTGGCTTACTTATGGCTCAAGAAAGTGCATAAAATCTATTGAAAACAAAAGAAAAAGACTAGTAAAACTAGGCTAAGATGACCTGTCATCACAACACCAAACTTAAAACTTGCTTGTCCCCAAGCAAGAAAGGAATTATTAAGAAGAAAGAGTGAAATAGAAGAGGATGTTTATGCTAGCAGAGTATTATTGGTAGCTCATGGGGTTTTATGCTGATGTAACTACTCACTTCTTATTGACATTTAGGCCTAGAAAGTCTCCTCCAAGCATCAAGCAACACACTGCTATGACCTCTCATTATTCCTTTATCCTTGGTCACTATTTTTTTCTATAAGCTTTAGTTCAGTGTCATGTGTAACAAGCTCTTTTCTTTATTTATGCTTGACACATTATTCACCATAGACACTTGGCTCACATTCCTTCTTAGAACATTGATGCCCAGCACCTCTTTGGGTTACTAAATGCCTTGTAGTTAGGTTGCTCTTGATAGTGGACTTTCAGTTGATAATCCCGGGTTAGTTAACCCAAGTCACCAAGTGTTGATGCACTCCAAAGAACTTAATAATCCAAGCAGATCCTAGTACAAAGACACCACAGGCATATATTCTAAGGTTCAAGCTATTGGTGTCTAGCTTTGTTTCATCTTTTTTTTTTGTTCTGTTGCCACTTTTGGCTCTTTCTTTTCTCTTTTTGTTTTTGTGTTTAACCAAGGACTTTTATTTGATTGAGATCCATAGACAGTGAGCTACTTTCTACTTAAAAGGAAACAGCCTAGTTCTCTTATTCATTGAAAGTGAGCTATCATACAATCACACATACATACCACCACTTACTTTTATTGTACTTCTATCTAACAAAGAACTATCTCACTTCACATTCCAAACATTTCTTTTATTGAATTAAAGATGCAGGGGACAAAACATGCTTTTTATTTAAGTGAAAGTAAATACTCAAGCACACACTTAGACTAGCTTACTTATTGCAAAGAGTGATTCTACTTGCATTAGATGAACACTTTAGCAAGGCATAAGTCTAATCATTTCTCAATAGCAAGAGTTAAGTATAGATGCAACCTTTTGGTTTGTAGTTCCTTTGTCCTTCCTTCTGTTGTGCCTCTTTTGAGTTATGATGCATAATGTCTTCAACTGGTGGTTAGTTTCCTGCATAATTCTCAAAAGTTGCTAGCTTCTCAAGCCCTTAGGCGACTGATTAGTACATATGAACAGAGTATGGCTTTTGGATTTAATTTAGGTGTGGGAACACCAAACTTAATTCCTTGCCACTTCCTCTGATACAACAGGTTAACTATATGTAAGATCTTGTGTCTTTGCTAAAGGTTATGAAGTTAAGACTAGGAAGCAGTTAAGTGGTTGAATAATTTGTTTGATTGCTTGGAGCTAGCATTGGTCAGGAAGTGAGAATGTGCTTTTAAATGAGATTTTGGTGGAACACCAAACTTAGAATCCTTCATTCTCCCTTCAATTGTTTTGGTGTGCAACACCAAACTTAGCTCTTTGCAATGCATACCAATTATTCAACATTTTTATTGACAATGCTATGAAAAGAAAACTACCTCAGGCTGGGTTGCCTCCCAACAAGCGCTCTTTTAATGTCACTAGCTTGACACCCTTCAATTCTTTTAAGAAGGTCGTAGGCTCTGAACCTCTTTTTCCTTGTCCCATTGTCCTCCTAAGTATAGCTTTGCTCTGTGACCATTCACTATAAATTGACTCTTTGTTACTTCGTCTAACAATTCAAGATTCCCATAAGGAAAAACTTTGGTTACCAAGTATGGACCAGTCCACTTAGATTTAAGTTTGCCAGGGAATATCTTGAGTTTTGAGTTGTACAAGAGTACTTGCTGGCCAGGTTTGAATTCTTTCTTCAAGATTTTCCTGTCATGCCACCTCTTGGCTTTTTCTTTGTATATCTTTGCATTTTCATAAGCTTCTAGCCTAAATTTATCCAGCTCATTTAGCTGCAATAACCTTTTCTCCCCTGCTGCTTCAGAGCCCAAGTTTAGGAGTTTAGTAGCCCAAAACGCTTTGTGTTCAAGCTCTACAGGGAGGTGACAGGATTTGCCATATAATAGCTGAAAGGGGGACTTCCCAATGGGAGTTTTAAAAGCTGTCCTGTATGCCCAGAGTGCATCCTCCAGCTTCCGAGCCCAATCTTTCCTTGTACTTCCTATTGTCTTCTCCAAAATTTTCTTCAATTCCCTGTTTGCTAATTCGGCCTGACCATTGGTCTGAGGGTGATATGGCGTGGCTACTTTATGAATGACTCCATATTTATGGAGGAGTTTTTCCATCTGCTTGTTGCAAAAATGGCTACCACCATCACTCACAAGACCCTTGGGAACTCCATATCTAGTGAAGATATGCTTCTTAAGGAATTGTAGAACAATTTGTGCATCACAGGTGGTTGTAGCTATGGCTTCCACCCACTTTGAGACATATTCCACTGCTACCAAGATATATCTGAAAGAATAGGAAGGGGGAAAGGTCCCATGAAATCAATTCCCCATAAATCAAATAATTCCAATTCCAAGATGAAATTTTGAGGCATCTCATTCCTTCTTGTCAGTCCCCCCGCTCTCTGGCATTCATTACATTGATGAACATACTCCCTGGCATCCTTGAAGATAGTTGGCCAATAGAAGCCACTCTGCAGTATCTTTGCAGTTGTTCTTTCTGGGCCAAAGTTTCCACCATAAGCTGAACCATGGCAATGCCACAAGATATCCCTTATTTCACTCTCAGGGACACATCTTCTAATTACTCCATCAGAACATCTCTTGAACAGGAAGGGTTCATCCCATAAGAACTTCCTTGCTTCATTGATTAACTTCTTCACTTGTTGCTTAGAGAACTCTTGAGGTATCTTCCTTCCCACTTTATAGTTTGCTATGTCAGCAAACCAAGGTGTTTGCTGGATCTGCAAAAGGTGCTCATCTGGGAAACTTTCATTCACAGGCTGGGAGGCTTTTTGAATTGTTTCTTGTGGTAGCCTCGACAAATGATCCGCAACTCGGTTCTCAGTGCCCTTCCTGTCTTTTACCTCAATATCAAAAAAAACAGAAACGTAAATAAACATGAAAAGCATTAAACAGAGAGTGTGAAATTGGAATTCAGATCTCAGGACCCAAGAGACTAGATAACCAAGTCTAGATCTCAATGCCTTCCTAGATCCAACAAGAGCAATTGCAAAGAAATTAAAGAAATGTAAAGTGCAGCAAGAGTAGATGAAGAGCAATTAACTGAAACTGAAATTCAAGTGTGCAGTAAATAAAGCAGAGAGATCTTAGGATGAGATTGAAACAGAATTCCTTCAATTCTCCAACCCAAGACTCAAAAACAAATTAAAGAGAGAGCTCTCGAATCCTAGTGCTCCCTAGTGGAGCCAGCCTCCTCACAAATATGAAAATGATGCCTTATATATGTCATGTTGCCAATTTTATGCCCAATATAGACTATCATATATGGTTGGAAAGCTCTGAATGTCTACTTTCCATTGCCGTTGGAAGCGCATCATTTGGAGCTCTACAGCTCGAGTTATACTCCGTCGAAGGTGCAGAGGTCAGTTGGCCTCACTGCAGGTTGCCACCATGTTCGTTTATACACATTGCGGGGCAGTTTTCTCCCTCCGTTTTAGTGTCCCCATGCAGTGCCATATATGCTTGGAAAGCTCTTGATTCCTACTTTCCAATGCTTCTTGAATCACCTCATTTGGAGCTCTGTAGCTCAAGTTATTCTTGTTGGAAGTATACCCCTTCAAGCTGTTGTGGTGTGTGGCACCAACGTTAGCCCAAAAGTTAGGGGGCTAACGTTGGCGCAAACGTGAGTCACCCAGGGAGTGATTTTCAAATTCTCACGTTAGCCTCAAAGTTAGGGGTCTAACTTTGAGGCTAACTTTTCACCCAAAAGTTTGTGCAAAAGTTTGAGGGCTAACTTCAAGTCCAACCTTATGCTTCCTGGTTCAATTTCACTTGTTTCATTGTCCTCTCTCTTACTCTAGCCATTCCTTCTTGCTTCAACCTTTCTCCAAGCTTTCTTCACCTATCATTAATCAACCAAACACATCAAACCTATGCTCAAAATCATGAGATATTCATTCTTTCATAATATGTAACAATTATAGCATCAAACCTCATGAAATTGCATTAATTTATCTATTGTTGATTCAATCAAAGGAAGCATGAAAATCTACCCAAATTGGCTTGCTTAGAGCTCAAGAAAGTGCATAATTCAAGTGAAAACAAAAGAAAAAGACTAGTGAAACTAGGCTAAGATGACTTGTCATCACAACACCAAACTTAAAGCTTGCTTGTCCCCAAGCAAGAAATGAATTATGCTCAGAGGTTCTTTCAATTAAGATGGATTGAAGAACACTTGTAAAGTACAGTGAGTGAAGTGATTAAGTAACAGTGGGGTGAACTCTAAATTATATGCTCATGCAAGGGCTTCAGTGCTCACTAGTCCTTACATATTGGGAGTCGTAGGTCTTAGGATTTTCATCCGAATGGTATCATAGAGATCTCTTTATATGTAATCACCTTGAAGCAGCTTATAGTTTCTGTGCTTTGGCCTCGACTCTAAGTGTCATGTCTCAAAGCGGCTCTTTAAATAAGTTTTCAATCGGTACTCCTAAACCAGTTGGTTTTAAGGTATTAGGTGTTAAAGCACCCCTAAGGATTTACTTGCTCAATCCTCTTTCCTTGACACACTTCAACCACAAGCATTTACTAGGATAGACTAGGCTAACAACTCTTTGAGTTTTGTTTCTTCTTTCTTTTTCTGCCTGGTAATTGATGCTCAGAGCCTTGGGCCATGTTCTTTTTATTTTTGTATTTTCTTTACTTTTCTTTTTGTTTTGTTTGCTGCTTCTCGGATCAATTGATTTTTGAGAATCTCCACAATACTTCTTTGAACTTCATGTCCTGCCTATGAGCTCCCATGCAAGTTTTCACAAGCATGCAACCTCAATACATAATCATACAACTAGAACCACCACTTCTCCTAATCTTTTGCTTACCTCAAAATTGTTTAATTCCTCAATCCTTCTTTACAAAGAACTATCATGTGATGCACTTTTTTTTACATATTGAGAGCAAACAAGTTTTGGAGAGTATAGTGTTGTAAATGATCAAACATCTTGATTATTGAATTGCAGAAAAACTATACTATGCAGTCAGACAGGGGTATTATGTAACTTTCAATTTTAGCAGCATCTGATACACAATAATCACTGAACAATACAACCTTTTGGAGTTCACTTGCTGCCCTCTTCCTCATCATCATCATTGCTGGTCTTCACATTTCTCTTTTATTCCCTTGATTGATGATGCTTAATCTTTCCAAAAGCTTGTATGATGTTCTGCAATGATATTGAAAGTTGCTTGTTCCCCAAGCACTTGAAAGAATAAATGGTTAGCTTGCATGATTTATTTGAGGGCTTTTGAACTTACTTTGGTGTGGGAACACCAAACTTAGTACCTTGCCAATGGTTTTCATGCATCAAATTAACCATGTGTGAAATTTTTTTTTTTGTCAAAAGCAATAAAACTGAAAACTAGGAAACAGCAAAATAGTTAACTAGTTCGTCTAGATGCTTGAAGGTAGCATTATGCAGAAAGTGAGAATGTATTTTATGATGGGATTTTGGTGGAACACCAAACTTAGAATCCTTCATTCTCCTTTAGATTGTTTTGGTGTGCAACACCAAACTTAGCTTCTTGCAATCTAGATAAAACTAATTAACCTTTTTATTGAAATAGATATGAAAAGATGGTTACCTCCGGTTGGGTTGCCTCCCAACAAGCGCTCTTTTATTGTCACTAGCTTGACATTCTTCATTCTGTGCTCATGGAAGTTGAGGCTTCTGTTGCCTTAGGTTTCCTCCTCTTGCTATGGGCTTCCTTCCCTCTGTTTCTCTTTCCATTGACTTCTTACTTTCCTCCACGACTTCCTTCTCTTTCAACCCAGCATCCTTCTCATGGCTCTTTGGGTTCAGAGTTCCCTTCTTCTCACCCAATTCAGCAAGGTTTTGAACCAGTTGTTCCATCTGCCTTTCAAGTCTTCTGAGTGAATCCTCTTGGTTCTTGCTTATCATCTCTTGATGTTTCTTTATTTCTTCCTGCTCTATTGCCATCATTTCTTGAATTTTCATGAACCTTTCCATCAGCATTTCTAGAACATAGATTCTTTGAAAGGTTGGAAGTGGTTGTGGCTGTGTCAATTGTGGTGGTCGATGAAAGTCATTTTGGGTGAGTGGTGAGGTAGGACTGGCTTGGAAGGGTGTGTGTTGGGGTTGTGTGTGATTATTGTTGTTATGGGGGTGTGTTTTATGTTGGTTTCTGAAGTTGGGATTGTTGCAGTTGAAGTCCCTTGGTTTTTGGTTTTGGTTCTCAAGCCCCCTCCAGTTGGATTGAGTTTTCCATGGCGGATTGTACACATCCTTCTGAGCCCTCTGTTGGAACATGCTTGAGTGACTGCTTGGAAATTGTACGTGCCCATAGCTTTGTTGCTCATGGTTAATGACCCCAAAACTTTGTTCAGCTTGATTACCCCCATATGAGTTTTGAGTCAGGTTGTATGTATGTACTACAGCATGTCTCAGCTCAGTGATTTTTCTGGCCATCATGTCTAGTTGTTGTAGAGTCTGATGATGCATCTGCTTGTTTTGGCTCATGACTGCACGAGCATCTTCAATTTCTTTTTCTTGTGTGAATGGGTGCACTTCTGCCTCTGATTTAACAATTCTCTGTGATGGGTTCAACTTGACTAGAAGTTCACTCATCAGTTCTTCCCATCCGATAATGCTTCCTTGTGGGAAAGCTTCGAACCATTGAGCAACATCATTCATGGCTATGGATAGTTGCTTCGAACTATGGGTTACATTATCACCCAAGGTGGGGATATTGCTCTCATGATTGCTAGAATTTGTTGAGTTCCCATCCATGATCTGCACAATCACAAACAATTCAAGTGATGATTGAATATATTCAAACTCAGAATGTGATACAGAAGGTTAGCTGGCACAAAGTATCAAACAGTTGATGGACTTGGGAGATTAGTGGCAGAAATTGCTTCTCTTGTGTAAGCAAGAGCATTGCATAATGCCAGAGATTTCCCGGAAAACTTCACTTTGTTGTTAAAGCGAAGTTTCAGTTATCTCAGGCAAAAATTCAAACAGTTAGTGGGTTAATTGAAAATTAAAGAACAGAAAGGTAAAAGTGCTTGATCTAGATCTCCACTTCA
The DNA here is from genome assembly GCF_000817695.3 of Arachis duranensis. NCBI lineage: Eukaryota > Viridiplantae > Streptophyta > Magnoliopsida > Fabales > Fabaceae > Arachis > Arachis duranensis. The sequence goes on along the minus strand of NW_026265201.1, from coordinate 10,800 downwards.
CTTAATCATTGTCAATCTAATCAATCCCCGGCAACGGCGCTAAAAACTTGATGTGCGGAAAACGATCCGACACAAAACTCACCGGCAAGTGCACCGGGTTGCATCAAGTAATAAAAACTCATGGGAGTGAGGTCGATCCCACAGGGATTGAAGGATTGAGCAATTTTAGTTTAGTGGTTGATTTAGTCAAGCAAATCAAGATTTGGTTGAGTGATTTGTGATTTGCAGAAATTAAATTGCATTGAAAGTAAAAGGAATGTGTAAATTGCATGAAATTAAAGAGGGCAAGAAATTAAAGTGCTGAATCTTAAAGAATAAGAAATTAAATGGCGAAAACTTAGAATGCAAGAAATGTAGATTGCGGAATTTTAAAGTGCAAGGAATGTAAACGGCTGGAATTGTAAAAGGGATTGGGGATTGGATTTGCAGAATTTAAACAAGGAAAATTAAATTGCATCAAATAAATGGGAATTGGGGTTGAATTGAATTCAACAGACAAGCAAATTGAACAATAAGTGTAAGAAGTAGAAAATTGAAATGGTAAATTCAGATCTCAGGTCCCAGAGACTAGAAAACTGAGTCTAGATCTCAATGCCTTCCTAGATCCAACAAGAACAATATCACAGGAATTGTAGATTGCAAGTGAATTAAATGAGAAAGCAAGTAGCAGAAAGGAAATTCAATTTGCAGTGAAATTAAACAAGATCCAAGGTGAGATTGAAACAGAATTCCTTCAATTCTCCAACCCAAGATCCAAGACAATTGTAATTGAAATTGAAAGCAATAAAACTAAGAGGAAGAGAAGTGAATTCTCCTTCCCCGAGACTAAGAAATTCAAAATCACTCAACACCAAAAGCTCTCCGAAAACTCTCTATGAAAACTAAAAGGAAAGCTCCCTATGAAAACTAAAAAGAAGAGCTCTCCGAAAACTTGAATTCTATCCTATTTATACACTTTCTTCAAATGATCTTCAAGCCTTGAGTTGGGCCTTTGCTCTTGGTGGAATTGGGTTGAGAGAGGCCTTGGTTGATTGCTCTTGGAGTTTGGAGAGGAATCAAAATGAACCAATTGAACCGGGTTGGAGTTTTGCAAAAGTTTGAGTAAAAGTTTGAGTCTAACTTTTACTCCAACTTTTCACCTCAGCTTCCTCATTTTGCTGATACCAACGTTGGTGCAAAAGTTAGGGGTCTAACTTTTGCTCCAACGTTGGCCTTCCTTAGTGCACTTATGGCGCCAACGTTAGCCCAAAAGTTAGAGGCTAACGTTGGCGTAAACTTTTGCTCCCCCTTTGTGATTTTCATGCGACAACGTTAGCCTAAAAGTTAGGGGCTAACGTTGGCGCAAACTTTTGGTGCCCCAGGGAGTGTTTTGCATGTGCCAACGTTAGCCCAAAAGTTAGGGGCTAACGTTGGGGCAAACTTTTCACCCAAAAGTTTGTGCAAAAGTTTAAGGCTAACTTTTGGTCCAGCTTTTTGCTTCCTGGTTCATTTTTACTTATTCCATTGTCCTCTCTTACTCTAGCCATTCCTTCTTGCTTCAACCTTTCTCCAAGCTTTCTTCACCTATCATTAATCAACCAAACACATCAAAGCTATGCTCAAAATCATGAGATATTCATTCTATCATAATATGTAACAATTATAGCATCAAACCTCATGAAATTGCATTAATTTATCTATTGTTGATCCAATCAAAGGAAGCATGAAAATCTACCCAAATTGGCTTGCTTAGACCTCAAGAAAGTACATAATTCAAGTGAAAACAAAAGAAAAAGACTAGTGAAACTAGGCTAAGATGACTTGTCATCATGCTCGTCTGGGAAACTTTCATTCACAGGCTGGGAGGCTTTTTGAATTGTTTCTTGTGGTAACCTCGACAAATGATCAGCAACTCAGTTCTCAGTGCCCTTCCTGTCTTTTACCTCAATATCAAACTCTTGTAGGAGTAATATCCACCTGATAAGTCTTGGTTTAGCATCCTACTTTGACATCAAATACTTAAGAGCAGCATGGTCAGTATAAACTACAATTTTGGATCCTATCAAATATGATCTAAACTTATCAAATGCATAGACTACAGCTAACAATTCCTTCTCTGTTGTGGTGTAATTTTTTTGAGCCTCATTTAATACTTTACTTGCATAATATATGACATGATGCAAGTTTCCCTTCTTTTGGCCAAGCACAGCACCAATTGCAATGTTACTTGCATCATACATGAGTTCAAAAGGTAGTTCCCAATCTGGGGGTGTGATGATTGGTGCTGTTGTGAGTTTGTTTTTTAAAGTTTCAAAGGCATGCTGGCAATTTTCATCAAAAACAAAAGGAGTATCAATCATAAGCAGATTACTCAAAGGTTTAGCTATTTTAGAAAAATCTTTGATAAATCTTCTATAAAATCCTGCATGCCCTAAGAAACTTCTAACAGATTTCACATTAGCTGGTGGAGGAAGCTTTTCTATGATTTCCACTTTTGCCTTGTCAACTTCTATCCCTTTTCTTGAAACTTTGTGACCAAGAACAATACCCTCACGTACCATGAAATGGCACTTCTCCCAGTTCAAAACCAAATTAGTTTCTTGGCACCGTTTCAAGACAAGAGTTAGATGTTGCAAGCAAGCATTGAAATTATCACCAAAAACAGAAAAGTCGTCCATGAAGACCTCTAAGAATTTTTCGACCATATCTGAAAAAATTGCAAGCATACACCTTTGAAAAGTGGCTGGGGCATTGCATAACCCAAATGGCATTCTTCTATAGGCAAAAACTCCAAATGGGCATGTAAACGAGGTCTTTTCCTGGTCTTTTAGATCCACCACTATCTGATTGTATCCGGAGTAGCCGTCAAGGAAGCAATAGTAAGCATGACCAGCTAATCTTTCAAGCATTTGATCAATAAAGGGGAGAGGGAAATGGTCCTTGCGGGTGGCATCATTCAGTCTCCTGTAATCAATGCACATCCTCCACCCAGTCACTGTTCTAGTAGGGATTAACTCATTCTTCTCATTGGTGATGACCGTCATCCCTCCTTTCTTTGGTACAACTTGGACCGGGCTTACCCATGAGCTGTCAGATATTGGGAAGATTATCCCTGCATTCCACAACTTCATTACTTCTTTTTGGACCACTTCCTTCATTGTGGGATTTAGCCTTCTTTGAGGTTGAACCACTGGCTTGGAGTTGTCTTCCAAGAGGATCTTATGCATACACACTGCAGGGCTGATGCCTTTCAGGTCGTCAATGGTCCATCCTAAAGCATCTTTGTGAGCTTTGAGTACATCAAGAAGTTCTCCTTCTTCCTTTTTTGTCAAAGACGAATTTATGATCACTGGGAAGCTCTCTGATGCACCCAGGTATGCATATTTGAGATTGGTGGGTAATGGCTTCAGTTCTTGTTTTCGTACTTCTTCCTTCTTGTCTTGTTTTTCCTTTTGCTCAATAGATATCTCGGCTACTTGTTCCTCTATTGTCTCTTGATTTTCTTCTTGCTTTTGAGGGTTATCCTCCAACATTTCTTCCACCAAACTCTCTATCATGTCTACTCTCATATAATCCTCTTGCTCAGAAATGTGTTGCATTGACTTGAAAACGTTTATGACATTTGTTCATTGTGGACCCTGGAGATCATCTCTCCTTTTTCTACATCAATGATGGCTCTTGCTGTGGCTAAAAATGGCCTTCCTAAAATGATTGAATTGTTTCCTTCCTCTTCAGTATCCAAAATCACAAAATCTGCTAGGAAAATAAACTCCCCCACCTTCACCAACAAGTTTTCCACAATTCCATTGGGTGTTTTGATTGATCTGTCAGCCATGACCAATGACATCCTGGTGGGTTTAAGCTCTTCTATGGCAAGCTTTCTCATCATTGAGAGAGGCATTAGGTTGATACTGGCACCAAGATCACAGAGAGCTTTGTTGAGAACCATTCTGCCAATAATGCATGAGACTACAAAGCTTCCTGGATCTTTGAGTTTTGGAGGAATGCCTCTTTGAATCACAGCACTACATTCCTCGGTGAGTAACACAGTTTCCTTCTCAAGCCAGCTCCTCTTTTTGTTGATAAGCTCCTTCAAAAACTTGGCATACAAAGGCATTTGTTCCAATGCTTCAGCCAAGGGGATGTTGATCTCCAGCTTCTTGAAAGTCTCCAGGAACTTATAAAAGTGTTGGTCCTTAGTTTCTTTGCTGAACCTCTGGGGATATGGTAGTGGAGGTGTGATGCTCTTTCCCACTTGCTGCTATCCCTGAATCACTTCTTTTGAACTGTGTGGCTGGTTGTTCTTCTCTTTGAGTTTCTCAATGTCCTTGTTTGGCGTCACAACTTGATCCTCGGCTTCATCTGCCTTTGTTGGCTTTTCATCTTCTATTGGTTTTTTGCTGCTCTCCATCTGCTTCTTTGTAGTGTCATTGTTGCTCATCAATGTTCTCCCACTCCTTAATTGTATCGCCTTGCATTCTTCCTTAGAATTTGGGATTGTGTCACTCGGCAGGGAACTTGATGGTCTTTCATTGGTGAATTGCTTGGAGAGCTGACCAATTTGCCTTTCCAGGCCCTTTATGGTTGCTTCCTGGTTCCGTGCTGTCAATTCTTGATTTTTCATCATCTTCTCCATTAGCATTTCCAGGTTGGTGATCCTCTGAGAGTCATGTGAAGTTGCTTGATTATGGGGTGTTGATGGTTGGTGGTGAGTGTTTTGGTTAGTGAGTTGGTTATTAGATGGAAAATGGTTGGAGTTGGGGAAGTTATTTTGGGGTTTTCTGTAAGGGTTTTGGCTAGTCTGCTGTTGGTTGTGGTTTTGGTTGTTTCTTAAGGTGTTTGGGTTTGAGTTCCTCTGCCATGGTTGTTGGTTTTGGTTGTGGTTATCCCCCCATCTGAGGTTTGGGTGGTTCTTCCAGGATGGATTGTAGGTATCACCATACACCTCATTTGAACTTTGGTTGTGCATATACTGCACTTGCTCTTGTTGTTGTTCCTCTTGGTTCTCCTCATTCTGCCCCCAAGGATTGGTTGGTTGGCTTGTGGCACTCACTGATGCTACTTGCAGGCCATCAATTCTTTTGGCCATTTGCTCAAATTGTTGTTGAATATGTTGCTGCATCATTTTGTTTTGAGCTAAGATTGAGTTCACTCCTTCCAGTTCCATTACTCCTCTTCTTTGTGATGGTTGGCGTTGCCTTTGATGAGCAAAGAAATATTGATTGTTAGCCACCATGTCAATGAGATTTTGAGCTTCTTCTGCAGTTTTCATCAGTTGCAATGATCCTCCAGCTGAGTGATCAAGTGCCTCTTGAGCCTTTAGAGTGAGCCCTTCATAGAAGTTCTGCAGCTTGTCCTACTCAGTGAACATCTCTGGTGGACATTTCCTCAGCAGAGCCTTATATCTCTCCCATGCTTCATACAGATTTTCAGCCTCCATTTGCGTGAATGTCTGCACTTGAGTCTTCAACCTGATGATCCTTTGAGGGGGATAAAACTTGGCAAGAAACTTACTCACCAAATCATCCCAAGTGTTGATGCTTCCCTTCGAGAATGTTTCTAGCCATTGAGCAGCCTTATCCCTTAGAGAGAATGGGAATAGCAAAAGTTTGTAAGTTTCAGGATTCACACCATTGGATTTGATAGTGTCGCAAATCCTCAGGAAGGTGGATAGGTGCTGGTTTGGATCTTCTAGTGGACTTCCTCCATAGGAACAATTGTTCTGGACGAGTGTAATAAGTTGTGGCTTCAACTCAAAGTTGTTCGCATTGACATTGGGGGTGAGTATGTTGCTCCCACAATGTCTAGCATTTGCAAAAGTATAGGAGGTCAGTACTCTCCTCTGTTGTAGATTATTGTTAACTCCTCCTCCTGGATGATTGGGATTAGATGGATCTCCTTCCATCTCGTGATATTCTTCCTCAGATTCTTCCTCTCCAACAATGCCTTTCCCTCTTTCGGCTCTTCTTAATCTCCTTAGAGTTCTCTGGTCAGCTTCAGATAAAACAGGAGTAACTCTCCCTGTACCTGACATACAAACAACACAAAAGAAACACACCCAGTGACACTTCAATCTATTGCTAGAATGAAGTTTTAGTTAGCTTAAGCAAAAATTCAAACAGTTAGTGTGTTAGTCAAAAATTAAAGAAAAAGTGCTTGATCCAAACTACCACCTCACTTAATCATTGTCAATCTATTTCAATCCCCGGCAACGGCGCCAAAAACTTGATGGTGTTTTTGCAAAAAACAAATTTCCAACACACAAATCCAACCGGCAAGTGTACCGGGTCGCATCAAGTAATATAACTCACATGAGTGAGGTCGATCCCACAGGGATTGAAGGATTGAGCAATTTTAGTTTAGTGGTTGATTTAGTCAAGCGAACAAGATTTGATTTGAGTGATTTGTATCTAATAGAAGTTAAATTGCATGAAATTAAAGGGAGAGGGGTAATTGACTGAAAATTAAAAGTGCAAGGAAAGTAAAAGTGCTGAATCTTAAAGTACAAGAAATTAAATGGCAGAAACTTAGAAAGCAAGAAATGTAAATTGCAGAATCTTAGAGTGCAAGAAATGTAAATGACTTGAATTGTAAATGGGTCAGGGATGTGGGATTGCAGAAATTAAACAAAGAAAAGTAAAATTGAACCAACAGAAGAGATTAAACAAGGAAAAGTAAATTGCAATGAACAGGAAAGTAGAAGATGAGAGTAATTGCAATGGATTTCAAACAGAAAATATAAACTGACTGGAAGAAACATTCAACAGAGGAATTAAAAGGAAAATTCCAGATCTCAGGACCCAAGAGACTAGATAACCAAGTCTAGATCTCAATGCCTTCCTAGATCCAAATTTAGAGAGCAATTGCAAGAAATTTAAAGATCAGACAGTAGAAGAGTAAATCAGAAATTCAATTTCCAAAAGTTGCAGTAAGTGAAAACAGAGAGATCTCAAGATGAGATTGAGACAGAATTTCCTCAATTCTTCAACCCAAGATTCAAGACAAGTGTAGATGAAATTGAAAACAAGAAAACTAAGAGGAAGAGAATTCAATTCTCCTTCCCTGAGAACAACAACTCAAAAATGTAAAGTGAGCTCTCTACTGTGAGTACTATGAAAATTCTAAAAGAAAGCTCCCCAAACTACTTAAATTCTAAGCTATTTATACACTCTCTTCAAATGATCTTCAAGCCTTGAATTGGGCCTTTGCTCTTGATTGAATTGGGTTGAAAAAGGCCTCTGTTGATTGCACTTGGAGTTGGAGAGAAACCCATTTTGAACCGGGACATAAATCACAAAAGCTTGAGTAAAAGTTTGAGGCAAACTTTTACTCAAGCTTTTTATATCAGCCACCCCCTTTTGCTGATGTCCACGTTTGGGCTAAAGTTTGAGGTCAAACTTTTAGCCAAACGTTGGATCCCTTTGTGTGCATGTGTGGCGCCAACGTTTGCCAAAAAGCTTGAGGCAAACGTTGGCGCAAGCTTTTCGCCTCCAGGGTGTTGGTGTGTGGCGCCAACGTTTGCCAAAAAGCTTGAGGCAAACGTTGGCGCAAGCTTTTCTCCTCCAGG
>NW_026265201.1:0-259 GCF_000817695.3 Arachis duranensis | reverse complement strand
TCTGTAAATTTAATATTTTTTAAATTTAAATAGAAAAATATTTTTTTCTAGTTGTAAAAAAATAAAAAATTTCATAAATATCCAAAAAATAAAAAAATTTTAAATTTTAAATATTTTAAATTAATTTATTCTTAATTTGTGATCAAGTGCAGCAAAAAAAAAAGTCTAGTGTCTAGGTGTAGCATTATCCGGTGAATAAAAAAATAAAAAATATTTTTAAAAAACTAAATTCTTTATTTTCGAATTTTTAAATTATATT
>NW_026265200.1:26194-27091 GCF_000817695.3 Arachis duranensis | reverse complement strand
GGCGTTTAACGCCAGGATGTGCATACAGAGGACAATCTGGCGCTGAACGCCAGAAACAAGCATGAAACTGGCGTTCAACGCTAGGAACATGCATTACATGGGCGTTTAACGCCCAGAACATGCACCAATGGGCGTTTGAACGCCAGAATGATGCATGAAGGCAATTTACACGCCTATAGGGTGAAAGAATGGTATTTCTTTTCACCTCAGAATCTGTGGACCCCATAGGATCCCCACCTCAGGATCTGTGGACCCCACAGGATCCCCACCTACCTTTTCTTTTAATCCTAATCACACTTTCCTAATCCAAATCTCATTTTCAATGTCACACTTTTCCAAAAACCTTCACCAATCACCTCAATTCCTCTTCCCAATTACCCCATTCACCATTCACATCAACCCACTCTTCCCCATAAACCCCACCTACCTCCATTACATTCAAATTCAATTTCCCACCCTTTCCCACCCAAAATGGCCGAACTCCCACCCTCCCTCTCCCTATAAATACCTCTCCTTTCTTCTTAATTTTCACACAACACAAACCCCTTCTTCTCTCAAATAGCCGAACCCCCTCCTCTCCTTCTCTACCAAAATTCTCTTCTTCTTCTTCTACTCTTCTTTTCTTTTTTGCTCGAGGACGAGCAAATTTTAAGTTTGGTGTGGTAAAAAGCCTAAGCTTTTTATGTTTCATTCACCATCAATGGCACCCAAGACCGGAGTATCCTCAAGAAAAGGAAAAGGGAAGGCAAAAGCTTCCACCTCCGAGTCATGGGAGAAGGAGAGATTCATCTCCAAAAGCCATCAAGACCACTTCTATGATGTTGTGGCCAAGAAGAAGGTGATCCCTGAGGTCCCCTTCAAGCTCAAAAAGAATGAGTATCCGGAAATCCGACATGA
>NW_026265200.1:18236-20830 GCF_000817695.3 Arachis duranensis | reverse complement strand
GAACAAAAAGAAAAAGAGCTGAATCTTAAAGTGCAAGTAATGTAAATTGCAGAAACTTAAAGTGCAAGAAATATAAATGACTTGAAAAATAAAAGGGGGATGGGAATTGGATCTGCAGGAATTAAACAAGGGAAAAGCAAAACTAAACAGAATGAAGAGTAGTTGATGGAATTAGTTGAACAGGATCTCAAAATTAAAAGGAAAATAAGCTTGATGTAGTAATTAAACAAGGAAATTAAAATGGAAACCAATAGATCTCAGGACCCAAGAGACTAGATAACCAATTCTAGATCTCAATGCCTTCCTAGATCAGAATCACAATTCAATTGCAAGAGAAATAAAAATCCAACAGAAGAAGAACTAAATTCAGATCTCAATTTCTCAAAAATGCAGTAAATAAAACAGAGAGATCTGAGGGTGGAATTGAAACAGAATTCCTTCAATTCTTCAACACCCAAGATTCAAACAAAACTTTGCAGGAAAGTAAACAAGAAAACCCAGAGGAAGAGAATTCAATTCTCGTCCAAAAACTCTCTCAAATGTCCCTTGCTCTCTCCAAAAGTTTCTCAGCAAAAATTCCAAATCCCAAAAAGCTCCCTAAAACTTTAAATCCTAAGCTATTTATACACTTTCTTCTAATGATCTTCAAGCCTTGAATTGGGCCTTGGCCTTGATGGAATTGGGTTGCTAGTTGCCTCCGTTGATTGCTCTAAGTGTTGGGAAGAAAACCACTTGTGAACCGGCCATGCAAGTTTCACGTTTGAGCCAACGTTTGAGGGCAAACGTTGACTCAAACGTTGCTAAGTGAAAGATGAAGCAGAGGCCGTTGCTGTCATCCACGTTTGGCTCAACGTTTGAGGTCAAACGTGAGCTCAAACGTGGATCCCCTATGCATTCTTTTTGGCCAACGTTTGGCCCAACGTTTGAGGTCAAACGTTGGCGCAAACGTGGCTCAATTAACTCATCAATCAGGGGTGCTCTTCCATGCTCTTATTTGCCAAAATGTCACCAACGTTTGACCCAACGTTTGAGGTCAAACTTTGGCTCAAACGTTGGTTTTGCCCAGGAGCTCTTTCTTCTTTCTTGGCGCCAACGTTTGCCTCAACGTTTGAGGTCAAACGTTGGCGCAAACTTCATCCTCCCAGGGGCTTCAATTTTCCTCCTTGTGGTGCCAACGTTTGCCTCAACGTTTGAGGTCAAACATTGGCTCCAACGTTGCCTCCATGAGCCTCTTTCTTCGGCCAACGTTTGCCTCAAAGTTTGAGGTCAAACGTTGGCTCCAACGTTGGCATCTAGGGTCTCTTTCTTCAGCCAACGTTTGCCTCAATGTTTGAGGTCAAACGTTGGCTCCAACGTTGCCTCCCAGGGGCTTCTTTTTGCGCCTCTTGCACCCTCCTTCCAAGCCTTGTTTCACCTATCATCAATCAATCAAAATCATCAAAGCTATGCTTCAAATCATGAGAATATTTCCATTCTAAAATGTATGACAACTATAACACAATATCTCATGAAAAGGCATCATTTTATACATGATTGATTGAGTCAAAGATAACATGAATTTCAACTCTATTGGCTTACTTATGGCTTAAGAAAGTGCATAAAACTAATTAAAAACAAAGAAAAAGACTAGTAAAACTAGGCTAAGATGACTTGTCATCATTGGATCTAGGAAGGCGTTGAGATCTAGACTTGGTTATCTAGTCTCTTGGGCCCTGAGATCTGAATTCCAATTTTACATTCCCTGTTTAATGCTTTTCAATCTCATTTACATTTCTGTTCTAAGATCCAATTCCATCCAAGTTATCTTCTATTTCTCCGTTTGTTACAATTTTACTTTTCCTTGTTTAATTTCTGCAATCCCACATCCCTGACCCATTTACAATTCAAGTCATTTACATTCCTTGCACTTTAAGTTTCTGCAATTTACATTACTTGTTCTTTAAGATTCAGTGATTTAATTCTTGCTCTCTTTAATTTCATGCAATCTACACATTCCCTTTACTTTCAGTGCAATTTAAATTCTGCAAATCACAAATCACTCAACCAAATCTTGATTCGCTTGACTAAATCAACCACTAAACTAAAATTGCTCAATCCTTCAATCCCTGTGGGATCGACCTCACTCCCGTGAATTTTTATTACTTGATGCGACCCGGTGCACTTGCCAGTTAGATCTGTGTGTTTTGGGAGAAATTCATTTTTCCGCAAAAATACACATCAAGTTTTTGGCGCCGTTGCCGGGGATTGATTAGATTGAGAATGATTAAGTGAGGTGGTAGTTTAGATCAAGCACTTTTTCTTAATTTTTGATTAACCCACTAACTGTTTGATTTTTTGCTTAAACTAACTAAAACTTCAATCCAGCAGTAGATTGAAGTATCACTGGTTTGTGCGTTTCTTATGTTATGCTTGTATGTCAGGTACAAGAAGAAACACACTAAATTTTCATGAACAAGATGAAAGAACTCTCAGGAGGTTAAGAAGAGCTGAAAGAGGGAAAAATATTGTTGGAGAAGAGGAATCAGACGAAGAATTTCAAAAGATGGAGGAACATTCAACGAATCCACCAGGTGGAGCAGACAACAACAATGACA
>NW_026265200.1:6685-18025 GCF_000817695.3 Arachis duranensis | reverse complement strand
CACTTATCCACCTTCTTGAGGATATGTAACACTGTCAAAACTAATGGTGTGCCTCCTGACAGTTACAAACTGATGCTATTCCCATTCTCTCTCAGGGACAAGGCCACTCAATGGTTGGAATCGTTTCCAAGGGACAGCATCAATAACTGGGATGATTTGGTAACCAAGTTCCTTGCCAAGTTTTATCCACCTCAGAGGATTATAAGGTTGAAGGCTGAGGTACAAACATTTACACAAATGGAGGCTGAACCCATTTATGAGGCATGGGAGAGGTACAAGGCTCTAGTCAGGAAATGCCCCCTGCCATGTTTAATGAATGGGAGAAGCTGCAAAACTTCTATGAAGGCTTAACATTGAAATCCCAGGAAGCTTTGGACCATTTAGCTGGAGGTTCCTTACAACTCATGAAAACTGCAGAGGAGGCTCAAGAACTTATTGATATGGTGGCTAACAACCAATATTTCTTTGCTCATCAAAGAAGCTGCCAACCATCACAAAGAAGAGGAGTAATGGAGCTAGAAGGAGTGGATTCAATCCTGGCTCAAAACAAATTAATGCAGCAGCAAATTCAACAACAATTTGAGCAAATGACCAAGAGGATTGATGTCCTCCAAGTTGCGGCAGTTAACACTAGCCAACCATCAACCACATGGGGGCAAAATGAAGAAATTCAAGAGGAGCAACAACAAGAACAAGTCCAGTACATGCATTCAAGTCAAAATGAATTCTATGGTGATACTTACAACCCCTCATGGAAGAATCACCCCAACCTCAGATGGGGAGACACTCACAACCAAAACCAACAACCATGGCAGAGGAACTCAAACCAAAACAACCCAAGACACAATCAAAATTTCAACCAGCAGCAAACAAACCAAAATACTTATAGAAAACCTCAAAACAACTACCCCAATCTCAACCAGTACCAACCCACTAACCAACCTACCAACCAAAATGCTTATCATCCACCACCCACAGCTCATAACCCACCACAAGTACCACCTGAACCTCAAAGACTCACCAACTTGGAGACCTTGGTAGAAAAAATGATGAAACACCAGGAAATAACAAACAAAAACCATGAAGCATCACTAAAAAGCCTAGAGAGGCAGATTGGGCAACTCTCCAAGCAACTTCCTGTTGAGAGACCTTCAAGCTCACTGCCCAGTGACACAATCCCAAATCCCAAGGAGGAATGCAAGGCAATACAATTAAGGAGTGGGAGAACGTTGATGAGCAACAATGACACTACAAAGAAGCAAACAGGGAGCATCAAAGAACCAACAGAAGATGAGGAGCAAACAAAAGCAGATAAAGCTAAGGAGCAAGTTGTGGTGCCAAACAAAAGCACTGAGAAACTTAAAGAGAAGGACAACCAGCCACATAGCTCAAGGGAATTGACTCAGGGACAGCAGCAAATAGAAAAGAGCATCACACCTCCACTGCCATATCCTCAGAGATTCAACAAAGAGGTTAAGGACCAGCATTTCCACAAGTTCCTTGAGACCTTCAAGAAGCTGAAAATCAATATCCCCTTGGCTGAAGCACTTGAGCAAATGCCTCTGTATGCCAAAATTTTAAAGGAGCTTATCAACAAGAAAAGAAGTTGGCTTGAGAGGGAAACCGTATTACTCACCGAGGAATATAGTGCTGTGATTCAACAGGGCATTCCACCAAAACTCAAGGATCCGGGGGGCTTTGTAGTGTCATGCACCATTGGCAAAACAATTCTCAACAAAGCTCTCTATGACCTTGGTGCCAGCATCAATTTAATGCCTCTTTCAATGATGAGAAAGCTTGATATAGAAGAGCTTAAACCCACCAGGATGTCATTAGTCATGGCTGACAGATCCATCAAGACACCCAATGGAATTGTGGAGAATCTGTTGGTGAAGATTGGGGAATTTATCTTCCCAGCAGATTTTGTGATTTTGGATACTGAAGAGGAAGGAAGTGACTCAATCATTTTGGGAAGGCCATTTTTACACACAGCAAGAGCCATCATTGATGTAGAAAAAGGAGAAATGATCTTCAGGGTCCATAATGAACAAATGGTCATAAATGTTTTCAAGTCAATGCAACACATTCTTGAGCAAGAGGATTATATGAGAGTGGATATGATAGAGAGTTTGGTGGAAGAAATGCTGGAAGAAAAGTCTCAGGAGCAAGAAGGAAATCAAAGTGCAACAGAAGAACAAGTAGCTGAGACTTTCATCGAGCAAGATGAGAAACAGGACAAGAAGAAAGAAGTGCGGAAACAAGAACTGAAGCCACTACCTCCCCATCTCAAATATGCATTTCTAGGTACATCAGAGAGTTTCCCAGTGATCATTAATTCATCCCTGACAAAGAAGGAAGAGGGAGAGCTTCTCAATGTACTCAAAGCTCACAAAGATGCTTTAGGATGGACCATTGATGACCTGAAAGGAATCAGCCCTGCAGTATGTATGCATAAAATCCTCTTGGAAGATAATTCCAAACCAGTGGTTCAACCTCAAAGAAGGCTAAATTCCACAATGAAGGAAGTTGTCCAGAAAGAAGTAATGAAGTTGTGGAATGCAGGGATAATCTTCCCAATATCTGACAGCCCATGGGTGAGCCCAGTTCAAGTTGTACCAAAGAAAGGAGGAATGACAGTCATCACTAATGAGAAGAATGAGTTGATTCCTACTAGAACAGTGACTGGATGGAGGATGTGCATAGACTATAGAAGATTGAATGATGCCACCAGAAAGGACCATTTCCCTCTTCCATTCATTGATCAGATGTTGGAACGATTGGCCGGTCATGCCTATTATTGCTTTTTGGATGGATATTCTGGGTATAATCAAATAGTGGTGGACCCCAAGGACCAAGAGAAGACTGCCTTTACATGCCCATTTGGAGTCTTTGCATATCGAAGGATGCCCTTTGGGCTTTGCAACGCCCCTGCCACATTTCAAAGGTGTATGCTATCCATTTTCTCTGATATGGTCGAAAAATTTCTAGAGGTCTTCATGGATGACTTTTCTGTTTTTGGTGATAATTTTAATGCTTGCCTGAACCATTTAACCCTTGTCTTGAAACGGTGCCAAGAAACTAATTTGGTTTTGAACTGGGAGAAGTGTCATTTCATGGTGCCTGAAGGGATTGTTCTTGGTCACAAAGTTTCAAGAAAAGGGATAGAGGTTGATAAGGCAAAGGTGGAGATCATAGAAAAACTCCCTCCACCAATTAATGTGAAATCTGTTAGAAGTTTCTTGGGACATGCCGGATTTTATAGAAGGTTTATCAAGGACTTTTCAAAAATAGCCAAACCTTTAAGTAATCTGTTAATGCTTGATAACCCTTTTGTGTTTGATGAAAACTGCCGGCATGCCTTTGAAACCCTAAAACATAAACTCATGACAGCACCAATCATCACACCTCCAGATTGGAAATTACCTTTTGAACTCATGTGTGATGCAAGTGACCTTGCAATTGGTGCTGTACTTGGGCAAAAGAAAGGAAATCTGCATCATGTTATATATTATGCAAGTAAAGTGTTGAATGATGCCCAAAAAAATTACACCACAACAGAGAAGGAGTTATTAGTTGTAGGTTATGCATTCGATAAGTTTAGATCATACTTGATAGAATCCAAAATTGTGGTTTATACTGACCATGCTGCCCTTAAGTATTTGATGTCAAAACAGGATGCTAAACCGAGACTCATCAGGTGGATATTGCTCTTACAAGAGTTTGACATCGAGATAAGAGATAGGAAGGGCACTGAAAATTGGGTTGCTGATCATCTATCAAGGCTACCACATGAAACAATTCAAAAAGCTTCTCAGCCCGTAAATGAAAGCTTTCCAGATGAACACCTCTTACAGATCCAGCAAGCACCTTGGTTTGCTGACATAGCAAACTACAAAGTTGGAAGGAAGATACCTCAAGAGTTCTCTAAGCAACAAGTGAAGAGGTTAATCAATGAAGTAAGGAATTCACTAAGCAACAAATAAAGAAGCTAATTAATGAAGCAAGAAAGTTTCTATGGGATGAACCATTTTTATTCAGAAGATGTGCAGATGGAATGATAAGAAAGTGTGTCCCTGAGAGTGAGATGAGCCATATCTTGTGGCACTGCCATGGGTCAGCCTATGGAGGACACTTTGGACCTGACAGAACAGTAGCAAAGGTGCTCCAAAGTGGGTTTTATTGGCCAACCATCTTCAAGGATGCCAGAGAATATGTTCATCAATGTAATGAATGTCAGAGAACAGGAGGACTAACAAGAAGGAATGAGATGCCTCAGAACTTCATCTTGGAATTAGAATTGTTCGACCTATGGGGAATTGACTTCATGGGACCCTTTCCCCCTTCCTACTCTTTCAGATACATCTTGGTAGCAGTAGAGTACGTCTCAAAGTGGGTGGAAGCCATAGCCACGACTACCTGTGATGCACAGATCGTCCTCCAATTCCTTAAAAAGCACATTTTTACAAGATATGGAGTACCCAAGGGGCTTGTTAGTGATGGTGGTGGTCACTTCTAAGGTATGGAGTACCTAAGGGCCTGGTGAGTGATGCTGGAGGACATTTCTGTAATAGACAAATGGAGAAGCTACTTCACAAATATGGGGTAGTACACAAAGTAGCTACACCTTATCACCCGCAGACCAATGGCCAGGCAGAGCTTGCAAACCGAGAGTTAAAGAAAATTCTGGAAAAAACAGTGGGAGCTACCAGAAAGGATTGGGCTAGAAAGCTAGAGGATGCATTGTGGGCATATAGGACAGCTTTTAAAACTCCTATTGGCAAGTCACCCTTTCAGCTTTTGTATGGCAAATCCTGCCACCTCCCTGTAGAGCTTGAACACAGAGCTTTTTGGGCCACTAAACTCCTCAACCTTGATTCTCAAGCTGCAGGAGAAAAAAGGTTGTTGCAACTAAATGAGTTAGATGAATTCAGGCTAGACGCTTATGAAAGTGCTAAGATATACAAGGAGAGAGCTAAGAGGTGGCATGACAAGAAGATCACAAAGAAGGAATTCAAGCCAGGACAGCAAGTGCTCCTGTACAATTCAAGGCTTAAACTTTTCCCTGGCAAACTAAAGTCTAAGTGGACTGGGCCATACTTGGTGACAAAGGTTTTTCCCTATGGGAGTATTGAACTGCTTGATGAGGCAACAAAGAATCAATTCACAGTAAATGGTCACAGAGCAAAGATATACTTGGGAGGACAATGGGATAAGGAAAAAGAGGTCCAGAACCTACAGCCCTCTTGAAAAGAATTGAAAGATGTCAAGCTAGTGACAATAAAAGAGCGCTTGTTGGGAGGCAACCCAACCTGAGGTAGTTTTCTTTTCATAGCTTTGTCAATAAAAATGTTGAATAATTGAGATGTATTGCAAGGAGCTAAGTTTGGTGTTTCACACCAAAAACAACTTAGGGGAGAATGTAGGATTTTAAGTTTGGTGTTCCACCAGAACCTCATTCAAAAGTACATTCTAACCTCCTGCACATTGCTAGCAATCAAACAGATTATTCAACAAATTAACTGCTTTTTAGTCTTAACTTTATAACCTTTAGCAAGGACACAAGATGTTGCCTAAAGTTAATTTGTTGTATCAAGAGAAGTGGCAAGAAATTAAGTTTGGTGTCCCCACACCAAATTAAATCCACAAGCCACACTCAATACTAACTGGTCACCTAAGGGCTTGAGAGGCAAGCAACTTGTGAGAATTGTGCAGGGAATTCATCACCATTTGAGGACACCATGTGGGCACAACAGAAGGGAGGACAAAGGAACTGCAAACCAATAGGTTGTATTCACACTTAACTCTTGCTGTGGAAAAATGTCTTGACTTGTGTTTTGTTAAAATGTTTATCTAATACAAGTAGAATCACTCTTAAAATAAGTGAGCTAGCTTAAGTATGTGCTTGTGTGTTTACTTCCACTTGACTAAAAGAATGTTCTGTCCCCTGCATCTTTAAATCAATAAAAGAAAGGTTTGAAGGTGAAGTGAGATAGTTCTCTGTTAGATAGAAGTATGATTAAAGTAAGTGGTGGTATGTGTGTGTGACTATATAATATCTCACTTTTAGTGAATAAAAGAACTAGGATGTCTCCTTCTGAATATAAAGTGGCCTACTGTCTATGAATCTCAATTCAATAAAGATCCTTGGTTAGAAAGAAAAACAAAAAGAAAGAAAGAAAAGAGATGGCCAAAAAGTGGCAGAGAAAAAAAAAGGGAAACAAAGCTGGACACCAATGCTTGAACTTTAAAATATATGCCTGTGGTGTCTTTGTACTAGGATCTGCTTGGATTAGTAAGCTCTTTGGAGTGCTTCAACACTTGTTGACTTGGATTAACTAATCCGGGATCATCAGCTGAAAGTCCACTATCAAGAGCAACCTAACTACAAGGCATTTAGTAACCCAAAGAGGTGTTGGGCATCAATGTTTAAAAGGGAATGTGAGCCAAGTGTCTATGGTGAATAATGTGTCAAGTATACAGAAAAGAAAATGAACTTGCTACACATGACACTCAAATAAAGCTTTTGAAAAAAGTAATAGCCAAGGATAAAGGAATAATGAGAGGTCATAGAAGTATGTTACTTGAGGCTTGAAGGAGATTTTCTAGGCCTAAGAGTCAATAAGAAGTGAGTGTTTGCATACCCACATAAAACCCAATGAACTACCAATAATACTCTGCTAGCATGAACATCCTCTTCCATTTCATTCTTTCTTCTCAATAAGTCCTTTCTTGCTTGGGGACAAGCAAGTTTTAAGTTTGGTGTTGTGATGACAAGTCATCTTAGCCTAGTTTCACTAGTCTTTTTCTTTTGTTTTCAATTGAATTATGCACTTTCTTGAGCTCTAAGCAAGCCAATTTGGGTAGATTTTCATGCTTCCTTTGATTGAATCAACTATGTATGAATTCATGCTATTTCATGAGATTTGATGCCATAATGGTTGCATATTAGGATAGAATGAATATCTCATGATTTTGAGCATAGCTTTGATGTGTTTGGTTGATTAATGATAGGTGAAGAAAGCTTGAAGAAAGGTTGAAGCAAGAAGGAATAGCTAGGAGTAAAGAGAGGACAATGGAATAAGTGAAATTGAACCAGGAAGCAAAAAGTTGGACCTAAAGTTAGCCTCAAACTTTTGCACAAACTTTTGGGTGAAAAGTTAGCCTCAAAGTTAGACCCCTAACTTTAGGGCTAACGTTAGAACTTGAAAATCACTCCCTGGGCACCTAAAGTTTGCGCCAACGTTAGACCCCTAACTTTTGGGCTAACGTTGGCACATGAAGATCACCCCTGGGCACCAAAAGTTTGCGCCAACGTTAGCCCCCTAACTTTTGGGCTAACGTTGGCATGAGAAAAGCCTCCCTGGCCACCAAAAGTTTGCGCCAATGTTAGCCCCCTAACTTTTGGGCTAACGTTGGCACATGAAAATACAAGAGGAAGAGCAAAAGTTTGCGCCAACGTTAGACCCCTAACTTTTGGGCTAACGTTGGCGCCATAGGTGCACTAGGAAGGGCCAACGTTGGAGCAAAAGTTAGACCCCTAACTTTTGCTCAAACTTTTACTCCAACTTTTGCAAAACTCCAACCCGGTTCAATTGGTTTACTTTGGTTCCTCTCCAAACTCCAAGAGCAATCAACCAAGGCCTCTTTCAACCCAATTCCACCAAGAGCAAAGGCCCAACTCAAGGCTTGAAGATCATTTGAAGAAAGTGTATAAATAGGATAGAATTCAAGTTCTTCGGGGAGCTTTCCTTTTGAATTTTCGTAATAGTTTTCGGAGAGCTTTGGATATTGAGTGATCTTTAATTTCTTAGTTTGGGGGAAGGAGAATTCCATTCTCTTCCTCTTAGTTTTATTGCTTTCAATTTCAATTACAACTGTCTTGGATCTTGGGTTGGAGAATTGAAGGAATTCTATTTCAATCTCACCTTGGATCTTGTTTATTTTCACTGCAATTGAATTTCCATTTCTGTTACTTGCGTCTCATCTACTTTCTTTGCAATTTACAATTCCCTTGCAATTGTTCTTGTTGGATCTAGGAAGGCATTGAGATCTAGACTTGGTTTTCTAGTCTCTGGGTCCTGAGATCTAAATTCCTAATTTACATTCTGTTTACTGCTTTCCATGTTCATTTACTTCTCTGCTTCAAGATCTGATTTCATCCACACCCTCTTCTACTTCTCTACTTGATGCAATTTACTCTTCCTTGTTTAAATTATGCAAATCCAATCCTCAATCCCCTTTACATTTCAAGCCATTTATATTTCTTGCACTTTAAGATTCTGCAATTTATATTTCTTGCAATCTAAGTTTCTGCCATTTAATTTCTTGTTATTTAAGATTCAGCAATTTATTTCCTGTTCTCTTTACTTTCAATGCAATTTAAATTCTGCAAATCACCAATCAATCAACCAAATCTTGATTTGCTTGACTAAATCAACCATTAAACTAAAATTGCTCAATCCTTCAATCCCTGTGGGATCGACCTCACTCCCGTGAGTTTTTATTACTTGATGCGACCCGGTGTACTTGCCGGTGAGTTTTGTGTTGGATCGTTTTCCACACATCAGTACTCATAGCCTTAAGCTTTCTCATTCTTTCCCTTTTTCTTTTCTTGCCCTTTTTTTCTTTTTTTCAAGGTTTTCATGATTTCAAAAGATTTCACAAAATGTCCTAGATGAAAACTTCAATTAAATAAAATCCAATGCAATTGAGCAATAATTAATCATACTAGCTTTCCAATAGTTGTATGCATATGCTAAGTTCTTCTTTAATTCCTTGTTTGTTTATGATCATGATATTTTATTGCTTTTGAACTCACAAAACTCAAGTTGGTAGTTATAATATCACAGCAGCATGTTAGAAATCAGTAATCAAACTATGCTTATTCATACCACACATGCATACAGAGAATATAAAGACAATCATGCTATTTAAAGTGCTGAAAATAAATGAAAGGAAAAGGAACTTTACAACCTTATAGTTTATCTTCTCTATTGTTATCATTTTCCTCTTATTCTTCCTCTTCCCTTGCCAAACTCAAAATGCTTGCTCATCCTCAAACAACAATTAGAACAATGGTTATGGGGCTAAGATGGATCATGAATGTCTTATACAATGAAATGTTAGCAATACATGTGTTTTAAGCAAGCAAAATTAAAGATAACAATCAAGGCACAGAGAAACAGAAACATTGTGATTGCAAGCATAAGAAGGTGTGCACAATACTTTGCATAAAGAATAAGTGGCACACCAAACTTAGTGTGACACTTTCACTTGGAATTGATGCAATTATCTAGTAAGGATTGGAACCAAATTTTGTTGCATAGCAACACCAAACTTAGAATGCGATCATATGTCAATTTATTTAAATTAAAACTAAGCAAATGAAACTGTTATTTGTTAAGTACAATCACCAAGCCAAGAATCTGTCATGAATAAGGATCTCTTGGTAATATATTAACAAAGACAGTTAATAAGCAAACTAGAGGAAAGCATTAGAAAAAACAGAAAAATAACTAAATAGAATGAAAAAGTGTTAAATCAAAAGAGAGAAATAAAACTACAGAGGCATTGTGATTATGCAAACAAGTGGTGTTGTTGGATTACTTGCATAGAAAATTAAGTGGCACACCAAACTTAGAATCTTAGTGTGAGACTTCCATGTAAAATTGATGCAATCATCCATGATGATGGAAAATAGTTTGTTGCAGGGCAACACCAAACTTAGAATGTAACCATATGCCAATTTATTGAATTTAAATAAAGCACAGAAAGAAAACAAAGTAGAGAAGAAATGTTACCTACGGTTGGGTTACCTCCCAACAAGTGCTCTTTTAGTGTCATTAGCTTGACATGTTGTTCTTCACTTTCTTCCTCTTCTTCCAGTTTGTTAAGAGGAATGACCTCAAGAGGGGTGAAGATTCAGCTAGTGTCCCCTGTCTTGGCCTCTCCTCAGCAAGCTTCCTTTTGCAAATGACTTGATTGATCTTGCTTGCTGGATTTGGGACAGAATTGGTGCTCTTGCTAGTTGCCTTCACTTCTTTGATTTTAAGTCATGGTTGCTGTATGATTATTGGAGTTTGATCTTCATCCAGAGCCTTTTGAAATGATGGTTCTATGAGCCCTTCCTTCATGTGATTTTCTGCTTCACTTGAGTTTGGACGTCCTTGATTGTCCTCCTCACTTTCTTGTTCTTCCACTTCATCCTTCACATCCATCAATTGGTCTTCATTTTCCTTGCTTAGTAGTTCTAAGTGTTTCTCTGTGTCCTCCAATTGCTCATCCGTCTCCTGAGAAAGGATTTCTTGTTCTCTCGAAGATTGTTGTTGTTTCTCCACAAGTATGTTGAACCTGGACTTAAGCATTGAGAGTCTTTGGCTCGTGGAAGTTTGTGTTGGTTGTGAGTCTTAGGATGGATTTTGTGTTGAGGCATAGTCAAGTGATGAAGAATTTTCCAAGTATGATCTGGCAGCACGATCAAGTGATAATGTCCTTGAATAATTAGAATGTGGATCATTGCATTTCCCTTCCCAGCCATCATTTGTGTACGTGCCTTCATAGTATGAGTCACTTTGTGGCTCTGGGAAATATTTATATTCTTTCAATTCTTGGTGATATTCCCAACCACCATTAGAATAATGACTTGAATCATTTTATGGTGGTGAGAAATATCCTATACGATTATCTTGTTCATCTTGTGCCTCTGAAGCAAATCTCCATGAATTGGAGTGCTCAGAATTTGTATTTTCTTGGTGATATTCCTAGCTATCATTAGAGATTGATGATGGTGGGTAATATCCCATAAAATTTTGTTTGACCATAAGATGAGTTGAACTCCATTTGTATTTTGTAAAATGCAACATCAATGAAAATTGAAATTACTCATATCAGAGATGAGAATTTCTTAGTGAGGCAAAAACACAAACACCTTGGTTTCAAGAACAAAAACAAAAAAAAATGCTTAATCTAGACTTCTCACCCACTTAATCAT
This sequence comes from Arachis duranensis, assembly GCF_000817695.3. Classification (NCBI taxonomy): domain Eukaryota; kingdom Viridiplantae; phylum Streptophyta; class Magnoliopsida; order Fabales; family Fabaceae; genus Arachis; species Arachis duranensis. The sequence goes on along the minus strand of NW_026265200.1, from coordinate 7,035 downwards.
TGTTGATCTAAATCAATCCCCGGTAACGGTGCCAAAAACTTGATGGGTATTTTAGAAAATGAATTCCAAACACCTAAAACTCACCGGCAAGTATACCGGGTCGCATCAAGTAGTAAAACTCACTTAGAGTGAGGTTGATCCTACAAGGATTGATGAATCAAGCAACTTTAGTGGGTGATTAGTTTAGTCAAGCTAACATTGAGTGAATTGTGTGAAGTTGATCAACAGAAAGTAAATTGCAAGGAATTTAAAAGATGCAGAAAGTAAAATTGCAAGTAACTTAAAGAACAAGAAAGTAAAATAGCTGAAACTTAAATTGAAAGAAATGTAAATTGCAGTGAATGTAAAGG
>NW_026265200.1:2978-6668 GCF_000817695.3 Arachis duranensis | reverse complement strand
AGGGAATTTAAAGAAAGCAATAAATCAAGGCTTAGAGCAACTGCAGATATATAAACTTGCTTCAAAAGTAAATCAGAAATGTAAAATGCCAAACAAGTGCAGGAGAATTAAATTGCTTGAAAGTAAATTGAATTGGGTGCTAGGAATTTAAATTCAACAATCAAGTGTAAAGTGCAATCAATCAGAGAGCTAGAATATGAAATGGGATGCAGCAGATCTCAACACATAAAAGAAAAATTGCTTGAAGAAGTAATGCAGAAACTAAATTCAGCTCAGTTGCAATAGCCAAAAGAAAAGTTGAAGATCTCATGGGTGGAAGAGACTAGAAAACAAGTCTAGATCTCAATTCCTTCCTTGATCCAACAGAGAACAATTTGCAAAAGAGAAGAAGATGAAAGCAGTAAAGGAAACTCAGATTAAATTTTCAATTCACTAAGATTATGCAGAAAAAGAACAAAGAGATTTCAAATTAAGATTTGAAACAGAATTCCTTCAAATCTCAATCCAAAATTCAGAAACAGAAAGTAGAATTGCAGAAGTCAGAGCAAAGAGAAGAGAGAGCTCTCTAATGGAGCCAGCCCCTATACTCTCTAATGGAGCTCCCCCCTTAAGAAATGAAGTAGATGCCTTTTTATAGGCTTTTCACAAAATGAAAATGAAAATGAATAATGAAATTCTAAACAAATTACAATTAAAAATAAATTCCTAAGCTAACTTGTTCTTGTGCCTTGAAGTGATGTCCATGGGCTTTTAAATTTTGGTGCAGGATTGAATTAATTTGATTTTTGGACCATGGGTCACACTTCCAGGGCAAAGCTCTCCGTAAGAGCTCTATTAGAAGCACCCCTTTGTTTTGGAGAAAAACTCCAAGTTCGAACCATGATGGAAGCATTTTGTGAGCCCTTTTTCTTACATTTTCATGAGGAGAGCGCTACTTCCTTGCTTCCCTTGGTTTCCCTCTTCGAATCCTGGTGAAGCCACTTTGATTCATTTTTGCTTGTTTTTGGTCCTTAAAGATGCCCTTCACTCATGCCTCAATTTCATGCCAAATATAAATTATCATATATCGTTGGAAAGCTCTGAATGTCAGCTTTCCAACGCAACTGAAAGCACATCAATCGGACTTCTGTAGCTCAAGTTATGGCCCTTTGAGGGAGGCATGGTCATGCTGTAAGCGCCCAAGTTTAACTTAGCGGAAATTTTTGCCTCCAAGCTCATTTTCCTTGAGGCAAGCCCGAAAAAGCTCTTGGCAAGAGCTTTAGGCAAGAGCTTTGCTTTGAGTTTTGCCTTGCTTTTTGAAACAAAGCTCTTGGCAAGAGCTTTGTGCTTTTATGTTGCATTGCTTTTGAAGTAAAGCTCTTGGCAAGAGCTTTGTGCCTTTGCTCCTTGTTGTGAGACACGCTTTTCTTCCCTTGGTTTGGTAATGGCCACGGTTTTAAAAGCGTGGCATAAGGCTCCAAAGTGTGCTCCAACTTCAAAGTGTGCCCAAAGCTTTTTTTTTCCTTTTTAGCTTAGTTTGTGCTTCTTTGCTTCTTTTTCTTCTTATTTCCTACAAGATTTATAAAATTAAAAGTTCAAGGAAATATACCAATTTCTTGTATGAAAAAGCATAGAAAAACATGACATGGTGACATGTCATCAGGATTTTTTATTTTTCTACTATTTGAAAAAAAATTATTTTTTTATTTCAAAAATTAAACAAAATAATAAATTTTAGATCTGTTGTTTACTAGATATTGCTGGTTATTATTTTATTTTTCTAATTTAAATAAAAACAATTTATTCATATAATTTAAAAATAAAATATTAAAATTTTAGTTTTTTCAAATTTTTTATTTTTTAAAAATATTTTTTTATTTATCCGATAATGCTACACCCAGACAGTTGACTTTTTTTGTTTAACTTGTTCTCAAATTAAGAATAAATTAATTTAAAAAATCTAAAATTTTCAATTTTTTATTTTTTGGATTTTGTTGGAATTTTTTATTATTCTAATATTAGAAAAAATTATTTTTTTAGTTTAAAAATTAAATAAAATAATAAATTTATAAATTTGTTATTTACTAGATAGTGCTGAACTTTATTTTCTAAATTAAATAAAAGAATTTAATCATATAATTTAAAAATCCAAAATAAAAAATTTAGTTTTTTAACATTTTAATTTTTTAAAAATATTCTTTTTTATTATTTTATTCACCGGATAATGCAACACCTGGACAGTTGACTTTTTTTTTTTGCTGCAGTTGTTTACAAATTAAGAATAATTAATTTAAAATCTTCAATTTTTTTTATTTTTTGGATAATGTTGGGATTTTTTATTTTTCTACTATTTGAAAAAAAATTATTTTTTTAGTTTAAAAATTAAACAAAATAATAAATTTACAGATCTGTTGTTTAGTAGATATTGCTGGTTATTATTTTATTTTTCTAGTTTAAATAAAAACAATTTATCTATAACAATATATAAAGCCAATACAGAGAGTTGACCATGACTTTGGTGTCCAATTTTTTTGGACTATATTAACCCTACAATAAACTATTTAATAAAGCAAATTATAAGGACAAAATAGACATAAAATTTGTTTTAAAAAATCTAATAACTTCCCACTAAAATAAAAACAGTTTTGTTACTTCTATTAACTTCCCACTAAAATGAAAACAGTTTTGTTACTTCTATAAATATAACAACGCATCTTCCATTGCCTCCATCCACTGCAGTTTGGATTTTACTTTTCTATATTTTTCTTGCTCTTCTGTTCTTCTCCTTTCTTCAACACTCTCGCCTCCATCCTCTTCCATTGCATTCATCCATTGCAGTTGCAAATTTCATTGAGTTACTACTTTTACGCATAACATTCACTTATATCTCTTCTCTTTAGTTTACTTATCTAATTTATATTTTCAGTCATTTCTATGCTTTTTTAATTTATTCCCAACTTTTGACGTATGAAAATAGTACTGTATCTCCTTTTATTTTTATCAATTTAATGTAAAAAAAAATAATTTTTTTTGTCTTATCAATTTGATGCAGAAAGAAAACAGTTTCTTTTTATTTGATATCTGTTTTTATTTTTTTATATGTCTTTGACTATTAATGATTGAATGAAAAGTTTCATAAATATTTTGTTAATTATTTTTAAATGCTTTGTAATAATTTTTTTTAATTTTCTAAAATATTGATTATGTAGAGTATTATGTTCGAAATTTGAATACATAAATATTTACTTTAAAACTAAATTAAATTATTAATTTTGTCTACCACAATATTATTTTTTATTAATTATTAGTTTGACAGATAACACAATAAATGTAGCAATATAAAAACTTTGTTAATTGATTTTTCAAATAATTTGGCGACCTAAAATAAGAATTTTGTTAATTGATTTTATTAATTTCTTTTTTATTTTTAATCTATTTTACATTAGATAATATTATTTTTTATTAATTATTAGATTGACATATAACATTTAAATGTGGCAAGATAAGAACTATGGTATACATTTTTTATTGTTTCAACCTTTATGATTATTTTCTTCTCTTTATTTTTCTATTTCATGAGCCATGTAAGTTTTAATTTATTATTTTTTCTATATATATATATACTAGCGGCTCAACAGGCACGAGTTCAGCCGCTTTTCTATTATTTTTAAGAAATTAATTTTATTTTTTTGTTAATATATTATTTTCTCT
>NW_026265200.1:0-894 GCF_000817695.3 Arachis duranensis | reverse complement strand
TTCACAAATTAAGAATAAATTAATTTAAAATTTTCAATTTCTTTATTTTTTGATATTTTTGGAATTTTTTATTATTTTACTATTAGAAAAAAAATTTATTTTGAAGTTTAAAAATTAAAAAATAATAAGTTTACAGATCTACTGTGTACTAGATATTGTTGGACTTTATTTTATTTTTCTAATTTAAATAAAAACAATTTACTCATATAATTTAAAAATAAAATATTAAAAATTTAGGTTTTTAAATTTTTTATTTTTTAAAAAATTTTTTTATTTATCGGATAATGCTACACCCTGACAGTTGACTTTTTTTGTTTAACTTGTTCTCAAATTAAGAATAAATTAATTTAAAAATATAAAATTTTCAATTTTTTATTTTTTGGATATTTTTGGAATTTTTTATTATTTTACTATTAAAAAAATTATTTTTTTAGTTTAAAAACTAAATAAAATAATAAATTTACAGATTTATTGTGTACTAGATATTGTTGGACTTTATTTTTATTTTCTAATTTAAATAAAAGAATTTAATCATATAAATTAAAAATTCAATAATAAAAAATTAAGTTTTTTAACATTTTATTTTTTTAAAAAATATTCTTTTTATTTTTTTATTCACCGGATAATGTTACACCTGGACAATTGACTTTTTTTTTGCTGTACTTTTTCACAAATTAAGAATAAATTAATTTAAAATTTTCAATTTTTTTATTTTTTCGATATTGTTGGGATTTTTTACTTTTCTACTATTTGAAAAAAATTTATTTTTTAGTTCAAAAATTAAACAAAATAATAAATTTACATCTCTGTTGATTACTAGATATTGTTGGTTATTATTTTATTTTTCTAATTTAAATAAAAACAATTTATTCATATAATTTAAAAATAAAATAT
>NW_026265199.1:25100-27092 GCF_000817695.3 Arachis duranensis | reverse complement strand
TAAAAAAAATAAATTTACAGATCTATTGTTTACTAGAAATTGCTGGACTTTATTTTATTTTTCTTATTTAAGTGTAAAACACTTAATAATATAATTTAAAAATTCAAAAATAAAAAATTTAGTTTTTTAAAAATTTTAATTTTTTTATTCATCAGATAACGCTACACCCGGACAGTTGACTTTTTCTGTTGTACTTGTTCACAAATGAAGAATAAATTAATTTTAAAATTTTAAGATTTTAATTTTTTTTGATATTTTTGGAATTTTTTCTTTTTTTGCAATTAGAAAAAATATTTTTTTAGTTTAAAAATTAAAAAAATATAAATTTCCAGATTTGTTATTTACTAGATATTGCTCTGTTGTTTACTAGATATTGCTGGACTTTATTTTTTTAATTATTTAAATAAAAAACATTTAATAATATAATTCAAAAAATTCAAAAATAAAAAATTTAGTTTTTTAAAATTTTTAATTTTTTTATTCATCGGATAATGCTACACCCAAACAGTTGACTTTTTTTGCTGCACTTGTTCACAAATTAAGAATAAATTAATTTAAAAAATTTAAAATTTTATTTTTTTTGGATATTTTTGGAATTTTTTATTTTTTTACAATTAGAAAAAAATAGTTTTTTTAGTTTAAAAATTATAAAAATAATAAATTTACAGATCTGTTGTTTACTAGATATTGCTGGACTTTATTTTATTTACCTTATTTAAATTTAAAACATTTAATAATATAATTTAAAAATTCAAAAATAAAAAATTTAGTTTCTTAAAATTTTTAATTTTTTTAAAAATATTTGTAATTTTTTTATTCATCGGATAATGCTACACCCAAACAGTTGACTTTTTTGCTGCACTTGTTCGCAAATTAAGAATAAATTAATTTAAAATATTTAAATTTAAATTTTTTATTTTTTTGAATATTTTTGGAATTCTTCATTTTTTAACAACTAGAAAAAAAATTTTTAGTTTAAAATTTAAAAAATAATAAATTTACAAGTATGTTATTTACCAGATATTGCTGGACTTTATTTTATTTTTCTTATTTAAATGTAAAACATTTAATGTAAGCCACAGGGTGGCAACTCCATATCATCCACAGACAAATGAGCAACCTAAGGTCTCTAATAGAGAACTTCAAAGAATCCTGGAACAGACTATGATTAACCATAGAAGGGATTGGGCAAGAAGCTTGGATGATGCTCTGTGGGCATACATTTCAAGACTCCTATAGGGACCTCTCCATACCAGCTTGTGTATGAAAAAGCCTGTCACTTGCCAGTGGAACTGGAATATAAGGCCTACTGAGTAACTAGATTCATAAACCTTGATGCCAAGTTAGCTGGAGAAAAATAATTGCTCTAGTTAAATGAGCTAGAGGAATTCAGACTCAATGCTTTCGAAAATGCAAAAATTTACAAAGAGAAAGCAAAAAGATGGCATGATAAAAAGCTGCCATCCAGAGTCTTTAAGCCAAGGCAGAAAGTTTCGTTGTTTAATTCTAGGCTTAGATTATTCCCTGGGAAATTGAAATCCCGGTGGAGAGGACCATATGTGATTACAGGTGTGTCACCATATGGATACGTAGAGCTTCAGGATAATGATTCTAACAAAAAGTTCATTGTTAATGGACAGAGAGTCAAACATTATCTTGAAAGCAATTTTGAGCAAGAATGCTCAAAACTGAGACTTGATTAAAGCTCAGTAATAGTCCAGCTAAAGACAATAAAGAAGCGCTTGCTGGGAGACAACCCAGCCATTAACAAAGCTTATTTGTTAATTAATTGAATTTTACAGGTTCATATTAATTATCTTCAAGGTAAAATAGCAATTGCATGAGTTCACAGAGTTACAGAAGGATTCAGAGGATAAAACAGCAAAAAGAAGCTCACTGGTGCGAAAAAGCCAATAAGAGCTGTTTTGGGCGTTAAACGCCCAAAAGAAGCATCTACTGGGCGTTTAACGCCAGTAGAGATAGCCATCTGGG
>NW_026265199.1:21443-23938 GCF_000817695.3 Arachis duranensis | reverse complement strand
ACAGTTGACTTTTTTTGTTGCACTTGCTCACAAATTAAGAATAAATTAATTTAAAAATTTAAAATTTTTATTTTTTATTTTTTCTATATTTTTGGAATTTCTTAATTTTTTACAATTATAAAAAATATTTTTTAGTTTAAAAATTAAAAAATAATAAATTTACAGATCTATTGTTTACTAGATACTGCTGGACTTTATTTTTATTATTATTTAAATAAAAAATTTAATAATATCATTTAAAATTTAAAAAATAAAAAATATAGTTTTTTAAAATTTTTAATTTTTTTAAAAATATTTTCTATTTTTTTATTCAACGGATAATGCTTAACCAGACAGTTGACTTTTTTTTCTGCACATGCTCACAAATTAAGAATAAATTAATTTATAAAAATTAATATTTTAATTTTTTTATTTTTTGGATATTTTTAGAATTTTTTATTTTTTTACAACTAGTAAAAAATATTTTTCAAGGTGATTATCTATAAAGAGGTCTCTACAGTATCATTTGGGTGAAATTCCTAAGACCTAAGACTTCCAAGATGTGGGGACTAGTAAACACTGAAGCCCTTGCATAAACATATGATTCAGAGTTCGCTCCACGGTCAATTAATCACTTCACTCACAGAGCATACATGTCATTCTTCAATCCATTCTAATCTGACAGAATTTTTGAGCTTAATTTCTTTTCTTGCTTGGGGACAAGCAAGCTTTAAGTTTGGTCTTGTGATGACAAGTCATCTTAGCCTAGTTTTACTAGTCTTTTTCTTTGTTTTCATTTAGTTGAAAGAAGAAATGAGCTTAAAAGGCAAAGGAAAGCAAAATATTGAAGCACCAACATTGGAGGGAACGTTAGTGAACCAACATTGCGACTCCAATGTGCTCGACAAAAGGAAAGGAAGAGAAGGAAACGTTTGAGCCAAATTTGATGCTCAAAAGTTACCTCAAACATTGGCCATGGGAAAGTGCATAGTTGGAGCCAAAGTTAGAGCTCCAACTATGCCTCAAACTACTCATTTCAAGAGGCCATAGTTGGAGCCAAAGTTGGACCTCTAACTATGCCTCAAACTACTCCCACGGTGCAATGTTGGAGCCAAAGTTGGTGCTCCAATGTTGCTTGAAACGTTGCTCCCCACAGCCTGAAGGGGTACACTTCCAACGAGAATAACTTGAGCTACAGAGCTCCAAATGAGGTGATTCCAAAAGCATTGTAAAATAGGAATCGAGAGCTTTCCAAGCATATATGGCACTACATAGTGGATATAAAAATTGAGGGAGAAAACTGCCCCGAAAAGTGCATAAACAAACATGACACCAACCTGTAGTAAGGCCAGCTGACCTCTGCACCTTCGACGGAGTATAACTCGAGCTGTGGAGCTCCAAATGATGTGCTTCTAACGGCATTGGAAAGTAGACATTCAGGGCTTTCCAACAATGTATAATAGTATGGGGTGGACAGCACGTTCAAGCTTCCGAAACTGGCAATGTTCCCAATGTTTGCGCTAACGTTTGCCTCAAACGTGAGGTCAAACGTTGGCGCCATAAAAGCTAAGAAGATCACCCCTGGGCACAGCAACGTTTGAGCCAACGTTTGCTTCAAACGTGAGTTCAAACATTGGCTACATTTTGGCAAGAAAGAGTATGGAAGAGCACCCTTGATTGATGGTTGAGATGAGCCACGTTTGTGCCAACGTTTGCCTCAAACGTTGAGCCAAATGTTGGCCAAAAAGGGAGCCTGGGAAGACCCACGTTTGAGCTCACGTTTGACCTCAAACGTTGAGCCAAACGTGGATGACAGCAAAGTGAGGCCTGCTGCATTATTTCCCACGGCAACGTTTGAGTTAACGTTTGACCTCAAACGTTGGCTCAAACGTGAGACTTGCATGGCCGGTTCATAAGTGGATTTCTTCCCAACACCTAGAGCAATCAACGGAGGCTACTATCAACCCACTTCCATCAAGGCCAAGGCCCAATTCAAGGCTGAAGATCATTAGAAGAAAGTGTATAAATAGATTAGAATTTAAGTTTTAGAGGGTTTTGGATTTGTGATTTTTGCTGAGAAACTTTTGAGAGAGCACTTGACATTTGAGAGAGTTTCTGGGAGGAGAATTGATTCTCTTCCTCTGGGTTTTCTTGTTTATTTTCCTGCAAAGTTTGTTTGAATCTTGGGTGTTGGAGAATTGAAGAAATTCTGTTTCAATTCCACCCTGAGATCTCTCTGTTTTATTTACTGCACTCTTGAGAAATTGAGATCTGAATTTAGTTCTTCTTCTGTTTGATTTTAATTTCTCTTGCAAGTGAATTCTAAATTTTGATCTAGGAAGGCATTGAGATCTAGAATTGGTTATCTAGTCTCTTGGGTCCTGAGATCTAGAATTTTCATTTTAAATATCTCTTCTACTTCTCTGTTTATTGTAATTAACTCTCCTTGTCTAAATTCTGCAAATCCACTTCCCGATTCCCTTTATAATTCAAGCCATTTACATTTCTTCCACTTT
>NW_026265199.1:20287-21396 GCF_000817695.3 Arachis duranensis | reverse complement strand
AATTTCCTGCAAATCACCCACTCCCCTTTACATTCTATGCAATTTATATTCTGTCAACACAAATTCACACAATCAACACTTATTTGCTTGACTAATTTAACCACTAAACTAAAATTGCTCAATCCTTCAATCCCTGTGGGATCGACCTCACTCATGTGAGTTATTATTACCTGATGCGACCCGGTATACTTGCCGGTGAGTTTTGTGTCGGATTGTTTTCCGCACATCAAGTTTTTGGCGCCGTTGCCGGGGATTGAAATAGATTGACAATGATTAAGTGAGGTGGTGATCTAGATCAAGCACTTTTTCTTTATTTTTCTCTAATTTTGACTAACCCACTAATTGTTTCAATTTTTGCCTAAACTAACACTCACTTTGCTCTCTCAGTAGAGTACATTGCTTTTCTGGTTCTGTGTCCGCCTCTTGTTGTTCTGTACAACAAAAGCAATTTTCTTCTGATTTTCTCTCAAAGCCTATTAACTGTTTGACACATTGTGTCAACTAATCCTCTAACTACATTCTGGCATGAGAATATCCAATTTTCATTTGAATTGTTTGTGATTGTGCAGATCATGGAAGAAAGGAATCCTACAGCAAGAGGAGAAAAATTGAGGCATTATGATTTTCAGCCTCCATAATCAAAGAGCAAGATGTCAAGCTAGTGACAATAAAAGAGCGCTTGTTGGGAGGCAACCCAACTGGAGGTAACTTTCTTTTCATATATGTTTCAATAAAAAGGTTAATTAGTTTTATCTATATTGCAAGAAGCTAAGTTTGGAGTTACACACCAAAACAATCTAAGGGAGGATGAAGGATTCTATGTTTGGTGTTCCACCAAAATTCCATCATACAACATATTCTCACATTCTGCATTATGCTAGCTTCAAGCATTTAGATAAACTAATCAACTATTCTGTTGTTATCAGTTTTATTGCTTTTGAAAAAAAAAAGAGAAAAAAAAGAGTTTCTCACATGGTTAATCTGATGCATGGGAACCATTGGCAAGGTACTAAGTTTGGTGTTCTCACACTAAAGTAAGTTCAAAAGCCCACAAATAATTCATGCATGCTAACCATTTTTCAAGTGCTTAGGGAACAAGCAACTTTCAA
>NW_026265199.1:17872-19073 GCF_000817695.3 Arachis duranensis | reverse complement strand
GAGCCAAAGTTGGTGCTCCAATGTTGCTTGAAACGTTGCTCCCCACAGCCTGAAGGGGTATACGTCCAACGAGAATAACTTGAGCTACAGAGCTCCAAATGAGGTGATTCTAAAAGCATTGTAAAATAGGAATCGAGAGCTTTTCAAGCATATATGGCACTACATAGTGGATATAAAAATTGAGGGAGAAAACTGCCCCGAAAAGTGCATAAACAAACATGACACCAACCTGTAGTAAGGCCAGCTGACCTCTGCACTTTCGACGGAGTATAACTCGAGCTGTGGAGCTCCAAATGATGCGCTTCTAATGGCATTGGAAAGTAGACATTCAGGGCTTTCCAACAATGTATAATAGTATGGGGTGGACAGCACGTTCAAGCTTCCGAAACTGGCAATGTTCCCAACATTTGCGCTAACGTTTGCCTCAAACGTGAGGTCAAACGTTGGCGCCATAAAAGCTAAGAAGATCACCCCTGGGCACAGCAACGTTTGAGCCAACGTTTGTCTCAAACGTGAGGTCAAACGTTGGCTACATTTTGGCAAGAAAGAGCATGGAAGAGCACCCTTGATTGATGGTTGAGATGAGCCACGTTTGCGCCAACGTTTGCCTCAAACGTTGAGCCAAACGTTGGCCAAAAAGGGAGCCTGGGAAGACCCACGTTTGAGCTCACGTTTGACCTCAAACGTTGACTCAAACATGAATGATTCAGGGCCCGGTTCGCAAGTGGATTTCTTCCCAGCACCAAGAGCAATCAACGGAGGCTACTATCAACCCAATTCCATCAAGGCCAAGGCCCAAATTCAAGGCTCTATGATCAATTGAAGAAAGTGTATGAATAGCTTAGGATTTGAAGTTTTTGAGGAGCTTTCCTTTTAATTTTGCTGAGTAGTTTTGGAGAGCTTTTGGTTAAGAGTTATTTTGAGATTCTGAGTCTTGGGGAAGAAAAATTTACTTCTTTTCCTCTTAGTTTTCTTATTTTCAATTTCATTTACACTTTGTTTGAATCTTGGGTGTTGGAGAATTGAAGGAATTCTGTTTCAATTCCACCCTGAGATCTCTCTGTTTTATTTTTTGCACTGTTGAGAAATTGAGATTTGAATTTAGTTCTTCTTCTGTTTGATTTTAAATTCTCTTGCAATTAAATTTTGGTTTTGATCTAGGAAGGCATTGAGATCTAGACTTGGTTATCTAGTCTCTTGG